>NW_026610649.1:0-199710 GCF_029499605.1 Hyla sarda
TGCACTCATACTGTTATTATGTCGCCAAGTAATTAGACTACCTGGCCCAAACATTATAAATTATAAAAGGATAGCAGCATTAGTGAAAAATACACATTTTGAACCCAAAAACCCATTTGAGTTTTTAAGTTCAAAATACAGGCCTACCTCCTCCCCTACAGCCTGCCTGTCCATCTCCAAAAATACGATTTTTAATAATTATACGCTTCTCCTTTGCATTGAAAAAAAGCAAACAGTAAAGTTGCCAGATGCGGCCATCCTTTCATCCATTTGTCCTTCTGCATCTATTTTCCCAAACCATGCACTCATACTGTTATTATGTCGCCAAGTAATTAGACTACCTGGCCCAAAAATTATGGATTATAAAAGGGAAGAAGCATAAGGGAACATTACCGTATTTATCGGGGTGTACAACGCACCGGCCTATAACACGCACCCTCATTTTACCAAGGATATTTGGGTAAAAAAAGTTTTTACCCAAATATCCTTCATAAAATGAGGGTGCATGTGTGTGCATGTGTGTACCCCGATACACTGCTTCTCAACCCACAGAGCCCCCAGGAAAGGCAGGGGGAGAGAGGCCATCGCTGCCTGCTTCTCTCCCCCTGCCTTTCCTGGGGTCTAGAGCCCTGCTACCGCCGCTTCTCTCCCCTGCTATCGGCGCCGCTGCCCCTTCTTTCCCCCTGGCTATCGGTGCCGCTGTCCCATTGCCAGCGCCGATAGCCAGGGGGAGAGAAGCGGAGCCGGTAATGGGGCAACGGCACCGATAGCCAGGGGGGCTTAAGGGGCAGCGGCACCCATTGCCGTCGCCGCTGCCCCGTTGCCTCCCCCATCCCTAGTTGTATAATTACCTGTTGCCGGGGTCGGGTCCGTGCTGCTTCAGGCCTCCGGTGTGCGTCCCCTGCATCATTGCTATGCATTGCGAGACGCAATGACGAGTGACATCACTCGTCATAGCACCGCGCCATGCAGTGCATAGCAACGACGCAGGGGATGCACAACTGAGGCCTGAAGCAGCGCTGACCCGACCCCAGCAACAGGTAATTATACAACCGGGGATGGGGGAGGCAACGGGGCAGCGGCGCCGGCAATGGGTGCTGCTGCCCCTTCTTTCTTTCTTTTTACCTCCTCCCCTACAGCCTGCCTGTCCATCTCCAAAAATACCCTTTTTAATAATTATACGCTCCTCCTTTGCATTGAAAAAAAGCAAACAGTAAAGTTGCCAGATGCGGCCATCCTTTCATCCATTTGTCCTTCTGCATCTATTTTCCCAAACCATGTACTCATACTGTTATTATGTCGCCAAGTAATTAGACTACCTGGCCCAAAAATTATGGTTTATAAAAGGAGAGCAGCATTAGTGAAAAATACACATTTTGAACCCAAAAACCCATTTGAGTTTTTAAGTTCAAAATACAGGCCTACCTCCTCCCCTACAGCCTGCCTGTCCATCTCCAAAAATACCCTTTTTCAATAATTATACGCTCCTCCTTTGCATTGAAAAAAAGCAAACAGTAAAGTTGCCAGATGCGGCCATCCTTTCATCCATTTGTCCTTCTGCATCTATTTTCCCAAACCATGCACTCATACTATTATTATGTCGCCAAGTAATTAGACTACCTGGCCCAAAAATTATGGATTATAAAAGGGTAGCAGCATAAGGGAACATTACCGTATTTATCGGGGTGTACCACGCATCCGCTTATAACACACACCCTCATTTTATCAAGGATATTTGGGTAAAATAATTTTTTTACCCAAATATCCTTCATAAAATGAGGGTGCGTGTGTGTGCATGTGTATACCCCGATACACTGCTTCTCACCCCACAGAGCCCCCAGGAAAGGCAGGGGGAGAGAGGCCGTCGCTGCCTGCTTCTCTCCCTCTGCCTTTCCTGGGGTCTAGAGCCCTGCTACCGCCTCTTCTCTCCCCCTGCTATCGGCGCCGCTGCCCCTTCTCTTCCCCTGGCTATCGGTGCCGCTGTCCCATTGCCAGCGCCGATAGCCAGGGGGAGAGAAGCGGTGTCGGCAATGGGGCAGCTGAACCGATAGCCAGGGGGAGATAAGGGGCAGCGGCACCCATTGCCGTCGCCGCTGCCCCGTTGCCTCCCCCATCCCTAGTTGTATAATTACCTGTTGCCGGGGTCGGGTCCGCGCTGCTTCAGGCCTCCGGTGTGCGTCCCCTACATCATTGCTATGCGTTGCGAGACGCAATGACGAGTGATGTCACTCGTCATTGCGCCGCGCCATGCAGCGCATAGTAACGACGCAGGGGATGCACCACGGAGTCCTGAAGCAGCACTAACCCGACCCCAGCAACAGGTAATTATACAACCGGGGATGGGGGAGGCAACAGGGAAGCGGCGCCGGCAATGGGTGCCGCTGCCCCTTCTTTCTTTCTACCTCCTCCCCTACAGCCTGCCTGTCCATCTCCAAAAATACCCTTTTTAATAATTATACGCTCCTCCTTTGCATTGAAAAAAGCAAACAGTAAAGGTGCCAGATGCGGCCATCCTTTCATCCATTTGTCCTTCTGCATCTATTTTCCCAAACCATGCATTCATACTGTTATTATGTCGCCAAGTAATTAGACTACCTGGCCCAAAAATTATGGATTATAAAAGGATAGCAGCATAAGGGAAAAATACATATTTTGAACCCAAAAACCAATTTGAGTTTTTAACTTCAAAATACAGGCCTACCTCCTCCCCATCAGCCTGCCTGTCCATCTCCAAAAATACCCTTTTTTAATAATTATGCACTCTTCATTTGCTTTGGAAAAACAAACAGTTAAGTTGCCATATGCTGCTATCCTTTCATCGATTTGTGCTTCTACACCTATGTTCCCAAACCATCATACACTCATACTGTTTTCACTTTGCCCAGTTATCGGACAACCTGGCCCCAAAATTATGGATTATAAAAGGATAGCAGCATAAGGGAAAAATACACATTTTGAACCCAAAAACCCATTTGAGTTTTTAAGTTCAAAATACAGGCCTACCTCCTCCCCTACAGCCTGCCTGTCCATCTCCAAAAATAGCCTTTTAATAATTATACGCTCCTCCTTTGCATTGAAAAAAAGCAAACAGTAACGTTGCCAGATGCGGCCATCCTTTCATCCATTTGTCCTTCTGCATCTATTTTCCCAAACCACGCACTCATACTGTTATTATGTCGCCAAGTAATTAGACTACCTGGCCCAAAAATGATGGATTATAAAAGGATAGCAGCATAAGGGAAAAATACACATTTTGAACCCAAAAACCCATTTGAGTTTTTAAGTTCAAAATACAGGCCTACCTCCTCCCCTACAGCCTGCCTGTCCATCTCCAAAAATACCCTTTTTAATAATTATACGCTCCTCCTTTGCATTGAAAAAAAGCAAACAGTAAAGTTGCCAGATGCGGCCATCCTTTCATCCATTTGTCCTTCTGCATCTATTTTCCCAAACCATGCACTCATACTGTTATTATGTCGCCAAGTAATTAGACTACCTTGCCCAAAAATTATGGATTATAAAAGGATAGCAGCATTAGTGAAAAATACACATTTTGAACCCAAAAACCCATTTGAGTTTTTAAGTTCAAAATACAGGCCTACCTCCTCCCCTACAGCCTGCCTGTCCATCTCCAAAAATACGATTTTTAATAATTATACGCCTCTCCTTTGCATTGAAAAAAAGCAAACAGTAAAGTTGCCAGATGCGGCCATCCTTTCATCCATTTGTCCTTCTGCATCTATTTTCCCAAACCATGCACTCATACTGTTATTATGTCGCCAAGTTATTAGACTACCTGGCCCAAAAATTATGGATTATAAAAGGGTAGCAGCATAAGGGAACATTACCGTATTTATCGGGGTGTACCACGCATCCGCCTATAACACACACCCTCATTTTATCAAGGATATTTGGGTAAAAGAATTTTTTTACCCAAATATCCTTCATAAAATGAGGGTGCGTGTGTGTGCATGTGTATACCCCGATACACTGCTTCTCACCCCACAGAGCCCCCAGGAAAGGCAGGGGGAGAGAGGCCGTCGCTGCCTGCTTCTCTCCCCCTGCCTTTCCTGGGGTCTAGAGCCCTGCTACCGCCTCTTCTCTCCCCCCGCTATCGGCGCCGCTGCCCCTTCTCTCCCCCTGGCTATCGGTGCCGCTGTCCCATTGCCAGCGCCGATAGCCAGGGGGAGAGAAGCGGTGTCGGCAATGGGGCAGCTGCACCGATAGCCAGGGGGAGATAAGGGGCAGCGGCACCCATTGCCGTCGCCGCTGCCCCGTTGCCTCCCCCATCCCTAGTTGTATAATTACCTGTTGCCGGGGTCGGGTCCGCGCTGCTTCAGGCCTCCGGTGTGCGTCCCCTACATCATTGCTATGCGTTGCGCGACGCAATGACGAGTGATGTCACTCGTCATTGCGCCGCGCCATGCAGCACATAGCATTGACGCAGGGGATGCACTCCGGAGGCCTGAAGCAGCGCTGACCCGACCCCAGCAACAGGTAATTATACAACCGGGGATGGGGGAGGCAACAGGGAAGCGGCGCCGGCAATGGGTGCCGCTGCCCCTTCTTTCTTTCTTTCTACCTCCTCCCCTACAGCCTGCCTGTCCATCTCCAAAAATACCCTTTTTAATAATTATACGCTCCTCCTTTGCATTGAAAAAAAGCAAACAGTAAAGGTGCCAGATGCGGCCATCCTTTCATCCATTTGTCCTTCTGCATCTATTTTCCCAAACCATGCACTCATACTGTTATTATGTCGCCAAGTAATTAGACTACCTGGCCCAAAAATTATGGATTATAAAAGGATAGCAGCATAAGGGAAAAATACATATTTTGAACCCAAAAACCCATTTGAGTTTTTAAGTTCAAAATACAGGCCTACCTCCTCCCCATCAGCCTGCCTGTCCATCTCCAAAAATACCCTTTTTTAATAATTATGCACTCTTCATTTGCTTTGGAAAAACAAACAGTTAAGTTGCCATATGCTGCTATCCTTTCATCGATTTGTGCTTCTACACCTATGTTCCCCAACCATCATACACTCATACTGTTTTCACTTTGCCCAGTTATCGGACAACCTGGCCCCAAAATTATGGATTATAAAAGGATAGCAGCATAAGGGAAAAATACACATTTTGAACCCAAAAACCCATTTGAGTTTTTAAGTTCAAAATACAGGCCTACCTCCTCCCCTACAGCCTGCCTGTCCATCTCCAAAAATACCCTTTTTAATAATTATACGCTCCTCCTTTGCATTGAAAAAAAGCAAACAGTAAAGTTGCCAAATGCGGCCATCCTTTCATCCATTTGTCCTTCTGCATCTATTTTCCCAAACCATGCACTCATACTGTTATTATGTCGCCAAGTAATTAGACTACCTGGCCCAAAAATTATGGATTATAAAAGGATAGCAGCATAAGGGAAAAATACATATTTTGAACCCAAAAACCCATTTGAGTTTTTAAGTTCAAAATACAGGCCTACCTCCTCCCCATCAGCCTGCCTGTCCATCTCCAAAAATACCCTTTTTTAATAATTATGCACTCTTCATTTGCTTTGGAAAAACAAACAGTTAAGTTGCCATATGCTGCTATCCTTTCATCGATTTGTGCTTCTACACCTATGTTCCCAAACCATCATACACTCATACTGTTTTCACTTTGCCCAGTTATCGGACAACCTGGCCCCAAAATTATGGATTATAAAAGGATAGCAGCATAAGGGAAAAATACACATTTTGAACCCAAAAACCCATTTGAGTTTTTAAGTTCAAAATACAGGCCTACCTCCTCCCCTACAGCCTGCCTGTCCATCTCCAAAAATAGCCTTTTAATAATTATACGCTCCTCCTTTGCATTGAAAAAAAGCAAACAGTAAAGTTGCCAGATGCGGCCATCCTTTCATCCATTTGTCCTTCTGCATCTATTTTCCCAAACCACGCACTCATACTGTTATTATGTCGCCAAGTAATTAGACTACCTGGCCCAAAAATGATGGATTATAAAAGGATAGCAGCATAAGGGAAAAATAAACATTTTGAACCCAAAAACCCATTTGAGTTTTTAAGTTCAAAATACAGGCCTACCTCCTCCCCTACAGCCTGCCTGTCCATCTCCAAAAATACCCTTTTTAATAATTATACGCTCCTCCTTTGCATTGAAAAAAAGCAAACAGTAAAGTTGCCAGATGCGGCCATCCTTTCATCCATTTGTCCTTCTGCATCTATTTTCCCAAACCATGCACTCATACTGTTATTATGTCGCCAAGTAATTAGACTACCTTGCCCAAATATTATGGATTATAAAAGGATAGCAGCATTAGTGAAAAATACACATTTTGAACCCAAAAACCCATTTGAGTTTTTAAGTTCAAAATACAGGCCTACCTCCTCCCCTACAGCCTGCCTGTCCATCTCCAAAAATACCCTTTTTAATAATTATACGCTCCTCCTTTGCATTGAAAAAAAGCAAACAGTAAAGTTGCCAGATGCGGCCATCCTTTCATCCATTTGTCCTTCTGCATCTATTTTCCCAAACCATGCACTCATACTGTTATTATGTCGCCAAGTAATTAGACTACCCTGCCCAAAAATTATGGATTATAAAAGGATAGCAGCATTAGTGAAAAAAAACACATTTTGAACCCAAAAACCCATTTGAGTTTTTAAGTTCAAAATACAGGCCTACCTCCTCCCCTACAGCCTGCCTGTCCATCTCCAAAAATACAATTTTTAATAATTATATGCTCCTCCTTTGCATTGAAAAAAAGCAAACAGTAAAGTTGCCAGATGCGGCCATCCTTTCATCCATTTGTCCTTCTGCACCTATTTTCCCAAACCACACACTCATACTGTTATTATGTCGCCAAGTAATTAGACTACCTGGCCCAAAAATTATGGATTATAAAAGGATAGCAGCATAAGGGAAAAATACACATTTTGAACCCGAAAACCCATTTGAGTTTTTAAGTTCAAAATACAGGCCTACCTCCTCCCCTACAGCCTGCCTGTCCATCTCCAAAAATACCCATTTTTAATAATTATGCACTCTTCATTTGCTTTGGAAAAACAAACAGTTAAGTTGCCATATGCTGCTATCCTTTCATCGATTTGTGCTTCTACACCTATGTTCCCAAACCATCATACACTCATACTGTTTTCACTTTGCCAAGTTATCGGACAACCTGGCCCCAAAATTATGGATTATAAAAGGATAGCAGCATAAGGGAAAAATACACATTTTGAACTCAAAAACCCATTTGAGTTTTTAAGTTCAAAATACAGGCCTACCTCCTCCCCTACAGCCTGCCTGTCCATCTCCAAAAATAGCCTTTTAATAATTATACGCTCCTCCTTTGCATTGAAAAAAAGCAAACAGTAAAGTTGCCAGATGCGGCCATCCTTTCATCCATTTGTCCTTCTGCATCTATTTTCCCAAACCACGCACTCATACTGTTATTATGTCTCCAAGTAATTAGACTACCTGGCCCAAACATTATGAATTATAAAAGGATAGCAGCATTAGTGAAAAAAACACATTTTGAACCCAAAAACCCATTTGAGTTTTTAAGTTCAAAATACAGGCCTACCTCCTCCCCTACAGCCTGCCTGTCCATCTCCAAAAATACAATTTTTAATAATTATATGCTCCTCCTTTGCATTGAAAAAAAGCAAACAGTAAAGTTGCCAGATGCGGCCATCCTTTCATCCATTTGTCCTTCTGCACCTATTTTCCCAAACCACACACTCATACTGTTATTATGTCGCCAAGTAATTAGACTACCTGGCCCAAAAATTATGGATTATAAAAGGATAGCAGCATAAGGGAAAAATACACATTTTGAACCCAAAAACCCATTTGAGTTTTTAAGTTCAAAATACAGGCCTACCTCCTCCCCTACAGCCTGCCTGTCCATCTCCAAAAATACCCATTTTTAATAATTATGCACTCTTCATTTGCTTTGGAAAAACAAACAGTTAAGTTGCCATATGCTGCTATCCTTTCATCGATTTGTGCTTCTACACCTATGTTCCCAAACCATCATACACTCATACTGTTTTCACTTTGCCAAGTTATCGGACAACCTGGCCCCAAAATTATGGATTATAAAAGGATAGCAGCATAAGGGAAAAATACACATTTTGAACTCAAAAACCCATTTGAGTTTTTAAGTTCAAAATACAGGCCTACCTCCTCCCCTACAGCCTGCCTGTCCATCTCCAAAAATAGCCTTTTAATAATTATACGCTCCTCCTTTGCATTGAAAAAAAGCAAACAGTAAAGTTGCCAGATGCGGCCATCCTTTCATCCATTTGTCCTTCTGCATCTATTTTCCCAAACCACGCACTCATACTGTTATTATGTCTCCAAGTAATTAGACTACCTGGCCCAAACATTATGAATTATAAAAGGATAGCAGCATTAGTGAAAAAAAAACATTTTGAACCCAAAAACCCATTTGAGTTTTTAAGTTCAAAATACAGGCCTACCTCCTCCCCTACAGCCTGCCTGTCCATCTCCAAAAATACAATTTTTAATAATTATACGCCTCTCCTTTGCATTGAAAAAAAGCAAACAGTAAAGTTGCCAGATGCGGCCATCCTTTCATCCATTTGTCCTTCTGCATCTATTTTCCCAAACCATGCACTCATACTGTTATTATGTCGCCAAGTAATTAGACTACCTGGCCCAAAAATTATGGTTTATAAAAGGATAGCAGCATTAGTGAAAAATACACATTTTGAACCCAAAAACCCATTTGAGTTTTTAAGTTCAAAATACAGGCCTACCTCCTCCCCTACAGCCTGCCTGTCCATCTCCAAAAATACCCTTTTAATAATTATACGCTCCTCCTTTGCATTGAAAAAAAGCAAACAGTAAAGTTGCCAGATGCGGCCATCCTTTCATCCATTTGTCCTTCTGCATCTATTTTCCCAAACCATGCACTCATACTGTTATTATGTCGCCAAGTAATTAGACTACCTGGCCCAAAAATGATGGATTATAAAAGGATAGCAGCATAAGGGAAAAATACACATTTTGAACCCAAAAACCCATTTGAGTTTTTAAGTTCAAAATACAGGCCTACCTCCTCCCCTACAGCCTGCCTGTCCATCTCCAAAAATAGCCTTTTAATAATTATATGCTCCTCCTTTGCATTGAAAAAAAGCAAACAGTAACGTTGCCAGATGCGGCCATCCTTTCATCCATTTGTCCTTCTGCATCTATTTTCCCAAACCACGCACTCATACTGTTATTATGTCGCCAAGTAATTAGACTACCTGGCCCAAAAATGATGGATTATAAAAGGATAGCAGCATAAGGGAAAAATACACATTTTGAACCCAAAAACCCATTTGAGTTTTTAAGTTCAAAATACAGGCCTACCTCCTCCCCTACAGCCTGCCTGTCCATCTCCAAAAATACCCTTTTTAATAATTATACGCTCCTCCTTTGCATTGAAAAAAAGCAAACAGTAAAGTTGCCAGATGCGGCCATCCTTTCATCCATTTGTCCTTCTGCATCTATTTTCCCAAACCATGCACTCATACTGTTATTATGTCGCCAAGTAATTAGACTACCTTGCCCAAAAATTATGGATTATAAAAGGATAGCAGCATTAGTGAAAAATACACATTTTGAACCCAAAAACCCATTTGAGTTTTTAAGTTCAAAATACAGGCCTACCTCCTCCCCTACAGCCTGCCTGTCCATCTCCAAAAATACCCTTTTTAATAATTATACGCTCCTCCTTTGCATTGAAAAAAAGCAAACAGTAAAGTTGCCAGATGCGGCCATCCTTTCATCCATTTGTCCTTCTGCATCTATTTTCCCAAACCATGCACTCATACTGTTATTATGTCGCCAAGTAATTAGACTACCCTGCCCAAAAATTATGGATTATAAAAGGATAGCAGCATAAGGGAAAAATAAACATTTTGAACCCAAAAACCCATTTGAGTTTTTAAGTTCAAAATACAGGCCTACCTCCTCCCCTACAGCCTGCCTGTCCATCTCCAAAAATACCCTTTTTAATAATTATACGCTCCTCCTTTGCATTGAAAAAAAGCAAACAGTAAAGTTGCCAGATGCGGCCATCCTTTCATCCATTTGTCCTTCTGCATCTATTTTCCCAAACCATGCACTCATACTGTTATTATGTCGCCAAGTAATTAGACTACCCTGCCCAAAAATTATGGATTATAAAAGGATAGCAGCATTAGTGAAAAAAAACACATTTTGAACCCAAAAACCCATTTGAGTTTTTAAGTTCAAAATACAGGCCTACCTCCTCCCCTACAGCCTGCCTGTCCATCTCCAAAAATACAATTTTTAATAATTATATGCTCCTCCTTTGCATTGAAAAAAAGCAAACAGTAAAGTTGCCAGATGCGGCCATCCTTTCATCCATTTGTCCTTCTGCATCTATTTTCCCAAACCATGCACTCATACTGTTATTATGTCGCCAAGTAATAAGACTACCTGGAACAAAATTATGGATTATAAAAGGATAGCAGCATTAGTGAAAAATACATATTTTGAACCCAAAAACCCATTTGAGTTTTTAAGTTCAAAATACAGGCCTACCTCCTTCCCGACAGTCTGCCTGTCCATCTCCAAAAATACGATTTTTAATAATTATACGCTTCTCCTTTGCATTGAAAAAAAGCAAACAGTAAAGTTGCAAGATGCGGCCATCCTTTCATCCATTTGTCCTTCTGCATCTATTTTCCCAAACCATGCACTCATAGTGTTATTATGTCGCCAAGTAATTAGACTACCTGGAACAAAAATTATGGATTATAAAAGGATAGCAGCATTAGTGAAAAAAAACACATTTTGAACCCAAAAACCCATTTGAGTTTTTAAGTTCAAAATACAGGCCTACCTCCTCCCCTACAGCCTGCCTGTCCATCTCCAAAAATACCATTTTTAATAATTATACGCTCCTCCTTTGCATTGAAAAAAAGCAAACAGTAAAGTTGCCAGATGCGGCCATCCTTTCATCCATTTGTCCTTCTGCATCTATTTTCCCAAACCATGCACTCATACTGTTATTATGTCGCCAAGTAATTAGACTACCTGGAACAAAAATTATGGATTATAAAAGGATAGCAGCATTAGTGAAAAATACACATTTTGAACCCAAAAACCCATTTGAGTTTTTAAGTTCAAAATGCAGGCCTACCTCCTCCCCTACAGCCTGCCTGTCCATCTCCAAAAATACGATTTTTAATAATTATACGCTTCTCCTTTGCATTGAAAAAAAGCAAACAGTAAAGTTGCCAGATGCGGCCATCCTTTCATCCATTTGTCCTTCTGCATCTATTTTCCCAAACCATGCACTCATACTGTTATTATGTCGCCAAGTAATTAGACTACCTTGCCCAAAAATTATGGATTATAAAAGGGTAGCAGCATAAGGGAACATTATCGTATTTATCGGGTGTACCACGCATCCGCCTATAACACACACCCTCATTTTATCAAGGATATTTGGGTAAAAGAATTTTTTTACCCAAATATCCTTCATAAAATGAGGGTGCGTGTGTGTGCATGTGTATACCCCGATACACTGCTTCTCACCCCACAGAGCCCCCAGGAAAGGCAGGGGGAGAGAGGCCGTCGCTGCCTGCTTCTCTCCCCCTGCCTTTCCTGGGGTCTAGAGCCCTGCTACCGCCGCTTCTCTCCCCTGCTATCGGCGCCGCTGCCCCTTCTCTCCCCCTGGCTATCGGTGCCGCTGTCCCATTGCCAGCGCCGATAGCCAGGGGGAGAGAAGCGGTGTCGGCAATGGGGCAGCTGCACCGATAGCCAGGGGGAGATAAGGGGCAGCGGCACCCATTGCCGTCGCCGCTGCCCCGTTGCCTCCCCCATCCCTAGTTGTATAATTACCTGTTGCCGGGGTCGGGTCCGCGCTGCTTCAGGCCTCCGGTGTGCGTCCCCTACATCATTGCTATGCGTTGCGCGACGCAATGACGAGTGATGTCACTCGTCATTGCGCCGCGCCATGCAGCGCATAGCATTGACGCAGGGGATGCACTCCGGAGGCCTGAAGCAGCGCTGACCCGACCCCAGCAACAGGTAATTATACAACCGGGGATGGGGGAGGCAACAGGGAAGCGGCGCCGGCAATGGGTGCCGCTGCCCCTTCTTTCTTTCTTTCTACCTCCTCCCCTACAGCCTGCCTGTCCATCTCCAAAAATACCCTTTTTAATAATTATACGCTCCTCCTTTGCATTGAAAAAAAGCAAACAGTAAAGGTGCCAGATGCGGCCATCCTTTCATCCATTTGTCCTTCTGCATCTATTTTCCCAAACCATGCTCTCATACTGTTATTATGTCGCCAAGTAATTAGACTACCTGGCCCAAAAATTATGGATTATAAAAGGATAGCAGCATAAGGGAAAAATACATATTTTGAACCCAAAAACCCATTTGAGTTTTTAAGTTCAAAATACAGGCCTACCTCCTCCCCATCAGCCTGCCTGTCCATCTCCAAAAATACCCTTTTTTAATAATTATGCACTCTTCATTTGCTTTGGAAAAACAAACAGTTAAGTTGCCATATGCTGCTATCCTTTCATCGATTTGTGCTTCTACACCTATGTTCCCCAACCATCATACACTCATACTGTTTTCACTTTGCCCAGTTATCGGACAACCTGGCCCCAAAATTATGGATTATAAAAGGATAGCAGCATAAGGGAAAAATACACATTTTGAACCCAAAAACCCATTTGAGTTTTTAAGTTCAAAATACAGGCCTACCTCCTCCCCTACAGCCTGCCTGTCCATCTCCAAAAATACCCTTTTTAATAATTATACGCTCCTCCTTTGCATTGAAAAAAAGCAAACAGTAAAGTTGCCAAATGCGGCCATCCTTTCATCCATTTGTCCTTCTGCATCTATTTTCCCAAACCATGCACTCATACTGTTATTATGTCGCCAAGTAATTAGACTACCTGGCCCAAAAATTATGGATTATAAAAGGATAGCAGCATAAGGGAAAAATACATATTTTGAACCCAAAAACCCATTTGAGTTTTTAAGTTCAAAATACAGGCCTACCTCCTCCCCATCAGCCTGCCTGTCCATCTCCAAAAATACCCTTTTTTAATAATTATGCACTCTTCATTTGCTTTGGAAAAACAAACAGTTAAGTTGCCATATGCTGCTATCCTTTCATCGATTTGTGCTTCTACACCTATGTTCCCAAACCATCATACACTCATACTGTTTTCACTTTGCCCAGTTATCGGACAACCTGGCCCCAAAATTATGGATTATAAAAGGATAGCAGCATAAGGGAAAAATACACATTTTGAACCCAAAAACCCATTTGAGTTTTTAAGTTCAAAATACAGGCCTACCTCCTCCCCTACAGCCTGCCTGTCCATCTCCAAAAATAGCCTTTTAATAATTATACGCTCCTCCTTTGCATTGAAAAAAAGCAAACAGTAAAGTTGCCAGATGCGGCCATCCTTTCATCCATTTGTCCTTCTGCATCTATTTTCCCAAACCACGCACTCATACTGTTATTATGTCGCCAAGTAATTAGACTACCTGGCCCAAAAATGATGGATTATAAAAGGATAGCAGCATAAGGGAAAAATAAACATTTTGAACCCAAAAACCCATTTGAGTTTTTAAGTTCAAAATACAGGCCTACCTCCTCCCCTACAGCCTGCCTGTCCATCTCCAAAAATACCCTTTTTAATAATTATACGCTCCTCCTTTGCATTGAAAAAAAGCAATCAGTAAAGTTGCCAGATGCGGCCATCCTTTCATCCATTTGTCCTTCTGCATCTATTTTCCCAAACCATGCACTCATACTGTTATTATGTCGCCAAGTAATTAGACTACCCTGCCCAAAAATTATGGATTATAAAAGGATAGCAGCATTAGTGAAAAAAAACACATTTTGAACCCAAAAACCCATTTGAGTTTTTAAGTTCAAAATACAGGCCTACCTCCTCCCCTACAGCCTGCCTGTCCATCTCCAAAAATACAATTTTTAATAATTATATGCTCCTCCTTTGCATTGAAAAAAAGCAAACAGTAAAGTTGCCAGATGCGGCCATCCTTTCATCCATTTGTCCTTCTGCATCTATTTTCCCAAACCATGCACTCATACTGTTATTATGTCGCCAAGTAATAAGACTACCTGGAACAAAATTATGGATTATAAAAGGATAGCAGCATTAGTGAAAAATACATATTTTGAACCCAAAAACCCATTTGAGTTTTTAAGTTCAAAATACAGGCCTACCTCCTTCCCGACAGTCTGCCTGTCCATCTCCAAAAATACGATTTTTAATAATTATACGCTTCTCCTTTGCATTGAAAAAAAGCAAACAGTAAAGTTGCAAGATGCGGCCATCCTTTCATCCATTTGTCCTTCTGCATCTATTTTCCCAAACCATGCACTCATACTGTTATTATGTCGCCAAGTAATTAGACTACCTGGAACAAAAATTATGGATTATAAAAGGATAGCAGCATTAGTGAAAAAAAACACATTTTGAACCCAAAAACCCATTTGAGTTTTTAAGTTCAAAATACAGGCCTACCTCCTCCCCTACAGCCTGCCTGTCCATCTCCAAAAATACAATTTTTAATAATTATACGCTCCTCCTTTGCATTGAAAAAAAGCAAACAGTAAAGTTGCCAGATGCGGCCATCCTTTCATCCATTTGTCCTTCTGCATCTATTTTCCCAAACCATGCACTCATACTGTTATTATGTCGCCAAGTAATTAGACTACCTGGAACAAAAATTATGGATTATAAAAGGATAGCAGCATTAGTGAAAAATACACATTTTGAACCCAAAAACCCATTTGAGTTTTTAAGTTCAAAATACAGGCCTACCTCCTCCCCTACAGCCTGCCTGTCCATCTCCAAAAATACGATTTTTAATAATTATACGCTTCTCCTTTGCATTGAAAAAAAGCAAACAGTAAAGTTGCCAGATGCGGCCATCCTTTCATCCATTTGTCCTTCTGCATCTATTTTCCCAAACCATGCACTCATACTGTTATTATGTCGCCAAGTAATTAGACTACCTGGCCCAAAAATTATGGATTATAAAAGGGTAGCAGCATAAGGGAACATTACCGTATTTATCGGGGGTGTACCACGCATCCGCCTATAACACACACCCTCATTTTATCAAGGATATTTGGGTAAAATAATTTTTTTACCCAAATATCCTTCATAAAATGAGGGTGCGTGTGTGTGCATGTGTATACCCCGATACACTGCTTCTCACCCCACAGAGCCCCCAGGAAAGGCAGGGGGAGAGAGGCCGTCGCTGCCTGCTTCTCTCCCCCTGCCTTTCCTGGGGTCTAGAGCCCTGCTACCGCCGCTTCTCTCCCCCTGCTATCGGCGCCGCTGCCCCTTCTCTCCCCCTGGCTATCGGTGCCGCTGTCCCATTGCCAGCGCCGATAGCCAGGGGGAGAGAAGCGGTGTCGGCAATGGGGCAGCTGCACCGATAGCCAGGGGGAGATAAGGGGCAGCGGCACCCATTGCCGTCGCCGCTGCCCCGTTGCCTCCCCCATCCCTAGTTGTATAATTACCTGTTGCCGGGGTCGGGTCCGCGCTGCTTCAGGCCTCCGGTGTGCGTCCCCTACATCATTGCTATGCGTTGCGCGACGCAATGACGAGTGATGTCACTCGTCATTGCGCCGCGCCATGCAGCGCATAGCATTGACGCAGGGGATGCACTCCGGAGGCCTGAAGCAAAGCTGACCCGACCCCAGCAACAGGTAATTATACAACCGGGGATGGGGGAGGCAACAGGGAAGCGGCACCGGCAATGGGTGCCGCTGCCCCTTCTTTCTTTCTTTCTACCTCCTCCCCTACAGCCTGCCTGTCCATCTCCAAAAATACCCTTTTTAATAATTATACGCTCCTCCTTTGCATTGAAAAAAAGCAAACAGTAAAGGTGCCAGATGCGGCCATCCTTTCATCCATTTGTCCTTCTGCATCTATTTTCCCAAACCATGCACTCATACTGTTATTATGTCGCCAAGTAATTAGACTACCTGGCCCAAAAATTATGGATTATAAAAGGATAGCAGCATAAGGGAAAAATACATATTTTGAACCCAAAAACCCATTTGAGTTTTTAAGTTCAAAATACAGGCCTACCTCCTCCCCATCAGCCTGCCTGTCCATCTCCAAAAATACCCTTTTTTAATAATTATGCACTCTTCATTTGCTTTGGAAAAACAAACAGTTAAGTTGCCATATGCTGCTATCCTTTCATCGATTTGTGCTTCTACACCTATGTTCCCCAACCATCATACACTCATACTGTTTTCACTTTGCCCAGTTATCGGACAACCTGGCCCCAAAATTATGGATTATAAAAGGATAGCAGCATAAGGGAAAAATACACATTTTGAACCCAAAAACCCATTTGAGTTTTTAAGTTCAAAATACAGGCCTACCTCCTCCCCTACAGCCTGCCTGTCCATCTCCAAAAATACCCTTTTTAATAATTATACGCTCCTCCTTTGCATTGAAAAAAAGCAAACAGTAAAGTTGCCAAATGCGGCCATCCTTTCATCCATTTGTCCTTCTGCATCTATTTTCCCAAACCATGCACTCATACTGTTATTATGTCGCCAAGTAATTAGACTACCTGGCCCAAAAATTATGGATTATAAAAGGATAGCAGCATAAGGGAAAAATACATATTTTGAACCCAAAAACCCATTTGAGTTTTTAAGTTCAAAATACAGGCCTACCTCCTCCCCATCAGCCTGCCTGTCCATCTCCAAAAATACCCTTTTTTAATAATTATGCACTCTTCATTTGCTTTGGAAAAACAAACAGTTAAGTTGCCATATGCTGCTATCCTTTCATCGATTTGTGCTTCTACACCTATGTTCCCAAACCATCATACACTCATACTGTTTTCACTTTGCCCAGTTATCGGACAACCTGGCCCCAAAATTATGGATTATAAAAGGATAGCAGCATAAGGGAAAAATACACATTTTGAACCCAAAAACCCATTTGAGTTTTTAAGTTCAAAATACAGGCCTACCTCCTCCCCTACAGCCTGCCTGTCCATCTCCAAAAATAGCCTTTTAATAATTATACGCTCCTCCTTTGCATTGAAAAAAAGCAAACAGTAAAGTTGCCAGATGCGGCCATCCTTTCATCCATTTGTCCTTCTGCATCTATTTTCCCAAACCACGCACTCATACTGTTATTATGTCGCCAAGTAATTAGACTACCTGGCCCAAAAATGATGGATTATAAAAGGATAGCAGCATAAGGGAAAAATAAACATTTTGAACCCAAAAACCCATTTGAGTTTTTAAGTTCAAAATACAGGCCTACCTCCTCCCCTACAGCCTGCCTGTCCATCTCCAAAAATACCCTTTTTAATAATTATACGCTCCTCCTTTGCATTGAAAAAAAGCAAACAGTAAAGTTGCCAGATGCGGCCATCCTTTCATCCATTTGTCCTTCTGCATCTATTTTCCCAAACCATGCACTCATACTGTTATTATGTCGCCAAATAATTAGACTACCTTGCCCAAATATTATGGATTATAAAAGGATAGCAGCATTAGTGAAAAATACACATTTTGAACCCAAAAACCCATTTGAGTTTTTAAGTTCAAAATACAGGCCTACCTCCTCCCCTACAGCCTGCCTGTCCATCTCCAAAAATACCCTTTTTAATAATTATACGCTCCTCCTTTGCATTGAAAAAAAGCAAACAGTAAAGTTGCCAGATGCGGCCATCCTTTCATCCATTTGTCCTTCTGCATCTATTTTCCCAAACCATGCACTCATACTGTTATTATGTCGCCAAGTAATTAGACTACCCTGCCCAAAAATTATGGATTATAAAAGGATAGCAGCATTAGTGAAAAAAAAACACATTTTGAACCCAAAAACCCATTTGAGTTTTTAAGTTCAAAATACAGGCCTACCTCCTCCCCTACAGCCTGCCTGTCCATCTCCAAAAATACAATTTTTAATAATTATATGCTCCTCCTTTGCATTGAAAAAAAGCAAACAGTAAAGTTGCCAGATGCGGCCATCCTTTCATCCATTTGTCCTTCTGCACCTATTTTCCCAAACCACACACTCATACTGTTATTATGTCGCCAAGTAATTAGACTACCTGGCCCAAAAATTATGGATTATAAAAGGATAGCAGCATAAGGGAAAAATACACATTTTGAACCCAAAAACCCATTTGAGTTTTTAAGTTCAAAATACAGGCCTACCTCCTCCCCTACAGCCTGCCTGTCCATCTCCAAAAATACCCATTTTTAATAATTATGCACTCTTCATTTGCTTTGGAAAAACAAACAGTTAAGTTGCCATATGCTGCTATCCTTTCATCGATTTGTGCTTCTACACCTATGTTCCCAAACCATCATACACTCATACTGTTTTCACTTTGCCAAGTTATCGGACAACCTGGCCCCAAAATTATGGATTATAAAAGGATAGCAGCATAAGGGAAAAATACACATTTTGAACTCAAAAACCCATTTAAGTTTTTAAGTTCAAAATACAGGCCTACCTCCTCCCCTACAGCCTGCCTGTCCATCTCCAAAAATAGCCTTTTAATAATTATACGCTCCTCCTTTGCATTGAAAAAAAGCAAACAGTAAAGTTGCCAGATGCGGCCATCCTTTCATCCATTTGTCCTTCTGCATCTATTTTCCCAAACCACGCACTCATACTGTTATTATGTCTCCAAGTAATTAGACTACCTGGCCCAAACATTATGAATTATAAAAGGATAGCAGCATTAGTGAAAAAAACACATTTTGAACCCAAAAACCCATTTGAGTTTTTAAGTTCAAAATACAGGCCTACCTCCTCCCCTACAGCCTGCCTGTCCATCTCCAAAAATACAATTTTTAATAATTATACGCCTCTCCTTTGCATTGAAAAAAAGCAAACAGTAAAGTTGTCAGATGCGGCCATCCTTTCATCCATTTGTCCTTCTGCATCTATTTTCCCAAACCATGCACTCATACTGTTATTATGTCGCCAAGTAATTAGACTACCTGGCCCAAAAATTATGGTTTATAAAAGGATAGCAGCATTAGTGAAAAATACACATTTTGAACCCAAAAACCCATTTGAGTTTTTAAGTTCAAAATACAGGCCTACCTCCTCCCCTACAGCCTGCCTGTCCATCTCCAAAAATACCCTTTTAATAATTATACGCTCCTCCTTTGTATTGAAAAAAAGCAAACAGTAAAGTTGCCAGATGCGGCCATCCTTTCATCCATTTGTCCTTCTGCATCTATTTTCCCAAACCATGCACTCATACTGTTATTATGTCGCCAAGTAATTAGACTACCTGGCCCAAAAATGATGGATTATAAAAGGATAGCAGCATAAGGAAAAAAATACACATTTTGAACCCAAAAACCCATTTGAGTTTTTAAGTTCAAAATACAGGCCTACCTCCTCCCCTACAGCCTGCCTGTCCATCTCCAAAAATAGCCTTTTAATAATTATACGCTCCTCCTTTGCATTGAAAAAAAGCAAACAGTAACGTTGCCAGATGCGGCCATCCTTTCATCCATTTGTCCTTCTGCATCTATTTTCCCAAACCACGCACTCATACTGTTATTATGTCGCCAAGTAATTAGACTACCTGGCCCAAAAATGATGGATTATAAAAGGATAGCAGCATAAGGGAAAAATACACATTTTGAACCCAAAAACCCATTTGAGTTTTTAAGTTCAAAATACAGGCCTACCTCCTCCCCTACAGCCTGCCTGTCCATCTCCAAAAATACCCTTTTTAATAATTATACGCTCCTCCTTTGCATTGAAAAAAAGCAAACAGTAAAGTTGCCAAATGCGGCCATCCTTTCATCCATTTGTCCTTCTGCATCTATTTTCCCAAACCATGCACTCATACTGTTATTATGTCGCCAAGTAATTAGACTACCTGGCCCAAAAATTATGGATTATAAAAGGATAGCAGCATAAGGGAAAAATACATATTTTGAACCCAAAAACCCATTTGAGTTTTTAAGTTCAAAATACAGGCCTACCTCCTCCCCATCAGCCTGCCTGTCCATCTCCAAAAATACCCTTTTTTAATAATTATGCACTCTTCATTTGCTTTGGAAAAACAAACAGTTAAGTTGCCATATGCTGCTATCCTTTCATCGATTTGTGCTTCTACACCTATGTTCCCAAACCATCATACACTCATACTGTTTTCACTTTGCCCAGTTATCGGACAACCTGGCCCCAAAATTATGGATTATAAAAGGATAGCAGCATAAGGGAAAAATACACATTTTGAACCCAAAAACCCATTTGAGTTTTTAAGTTCAAAATACAGGCCTACCTCCTCCCCTACAGCCTGCCTGTCCATCTCCAAAAATAGCCTTTTAATAATTATACGCTCCTCCTTTGCATTGAAAAAAAGCAAACAGTAAAGTTGCCAGATGCGGCCATCCTTTCATCCATTTGTCCTTCTGCATCTATTTTCCCAAACCACGCACTCATACTGTTATTATGTCGCCAAGTAATTAGACTACCTGGCCCAAAAATGATGGATTATAAAAGGATAGCAGCATAAGGGAAAAATACACATTTTGAACCCAAAAACCCATTTGAGTTTTTAAGTTCAAAATACAGGCCTACCTCCTCCCCTACAGCCTGCCTGTCCATCTCCAAAAATACCCTTTTTAATAATTATACGCTCCTCCTTTGCATTGAAAAAAAGCAAACAGTAAAGTTGCCAGATGCGGCCATCCTTTCATCCATTTGTCCTTCTGCATCTATTTTCCCAAACCATGCACTCATACTGTTATTATGTCGCCAAGTAATTAGACTACCTTGCCCAAATATTATGGATTATAAAAGGATAGCAGCATTAGTGAAAAATACACATTTTGAACCCAAAAACCCATTTGAGTTTTTAAGTTCAAAATACAGGCCTACCTCTTCCCCTACAGCCTGCCTGTCCATCTCCAAAAATACCCTTTTTAATAATTATACGCTCCTCCTTTGCATTGAAAAAAAGCAAACAGTAAAGTTGCCAGATGCGGCCATCCTTTCATCCATTTGTCCTTCTGCATCTATTTTCCCAAACCATGCACTCATACTGTTATTATGTTGCCAAGTAATTAGACTACCCTGCCCAAAAATTATGGATTATAAAAGGATAGCAGCATTAGTGAAAAAAAACACATTTTGAACCCAAAAACCCATTTGAGTTTTTAAGTTCAAAATACAGGCCTACCTCCTCCCCTACAGCCTGCCTGTCCATCTCCAAAAATACAATTTTTAATAATTATATGCTCCTCCTTTGCATTGAAAAAAAGCAAACAGTAAAGTTGCCAGATGCGGCCATCCTTTCATCCATTTGTCCTTCTGCATCTATTTTCCCAAACCATGCACTCATACTGTTATTATGTCGCCAAGTAATAAGACTACCTGGAACAAAATTATGGATTATAAAAGGATAGCAGCATTAGTGAAAAATACACATTTTGAACCCAAAAACCCATTTGAGTTTTTAAGTTCAAAATACAGGCCTACCTCCTTCCCGACAGCCTGCCTGTCCATCTCCAAAAATACGATTTTTAATAATTATACGCTTCTCCTTTGCATTGAAAAAAAGCAAACAGTAAAGTTGCCAGATGCGGCCATCCTTTCATCTATTTGTCCTTCTGCATCTATTTTCCCAAACCATGCACTCATACTGTTATTATGTCGCCAAGTAATTAGACTACCTGGCCCAAAAATGATGGATTATAAAAGGATAGCAGCATAAGGAAAAAAATACACATTTTGAACCCAAAAACCCATTTGAGTTTTTAAGTTCAAAATACAGGCCTACCTCCTCCCCTACAGCCTGCCTGTCCATCTCCAAAAATAGCCTTTTAATAATTATACGCTCCTCCTTTGCATTGAAAAAAAGCAAACAGTAACGTTGCCAGATGCGGCCATCCTTTCATCCATTTGTCCTTCTGCATCTATTTTCCCAAACCACGCACTCATACTGTTATTATGTCGCCAAGTAATTAGACTACCTGGCCCAAAAATGATGGATTATAAAAGGATAGCAGCATAAGGGAAAAATACACATTTTGAACCCAAAAACCCATTTGAGTTTTTAAGTTCAAAATACAGGCCTACCTCCTCCCCTACAGCCTGCCTGTCCATCTCCAAAAATACCCTTTTTAATAATTATACGCTCCTCCTTTGCATTGAAAAAAAGCAAACAGTAAAGTTGCCAGATGCGGCCATCCTTTCATCCATTTGTCCTTCTGCATCTATTTTCCCAAACCATGCACTCATACTGTTATTATGTCGCCAAGTAATTAGACTACCTTGCCCAAAAATTATGGATTATAAAAGGATAGCAGCATTAGTGAAAAATACACATTTTGAACCCAAAAACCCATTTGAGTTTTTAAGTTCAAAATACAGGCCTACCTCCTCCCCTACAGCCTGCCTGTCCATCTCCAAAAATACCCTTTTTAATAATTATACGCTCCTCCTTTGCATTGAAAAAAAGCAAACAGTAAAGTTGCCAGATGCGGCCATCCTTTCATCCATTTGTCCTTCTGCATCTATTTTCCCAAACCATGCACTCATACTGTTATTATGTCGCCAAGTAATTAGACTACCCTGCCCAAAAATTATGGATTATAAAAGGATAGCAGCATTAGTGAAAAAAAACACATTTTGAACCCAAAAACCCATTTGAGTTTTTAAGTTCAAAATACAGGCCTACCTCCTCCCCTACAGCCTGCCTGTCCATCTCCAAAAATACCATTTTTAATAATTATACGCTCCTCCTTTGCATTGAAAAAAAGCAAACAGTAAAGTTGCCAGATGCGGCCATCCTTTCATCCATTTGTCCTTCTGCATCTATTTTCCCAAACCATGCACTCATACTGTTATTATGTCGCCAAGTAATTAGACTACCTGGAACAAAAATTATGGATTATAAAAGGATAGCAGCATTAGTGAAAAATACACATTTTGAACCCAAAAACCCATTTGAGTTTTTAAGTTCAAAATGCAGGCCTACCTCCTCCCCTACAGCCTGCCTGTCCATCTCCAAAAATACGATTTTTAATAATTATACGCTTCTCCTTTGC
Source organism: Hyla sarda (assembly GCF_029499605.1). NCBI lineage: Eukaryota > Metazoa > Chordata > Amphibia > Anura > Hylidae > Hyla > Hyla sarda. The sequence goes on from NW_026610649.1 coordinate 23,128, forward strand.
ATCGAAAAAAAGCAAACAGTAAAGTTGCCAGATGCGGCCATCCTTTCATCCATTTGTCCTTCTGCATCTATTTTCCCAAACCATGCACTCATACTGTTATTATGTCGCCAAGTAATTAGACTACCTTGCCCAAAAATTATGGATTATAAAAGGGTAGCAGCATAAGGGAACATTATCGTATTTATCGGGTGTACCACGCATCCGCCTATAACACACACCCTCATTTTATCAAGGATATTTGGGTAAAAGAATTTTTTTACCCAAATATCCTTCATAAAATGAGGGTGCGTGTGTGTGCATGTGTATACCCCGATACACTGCTTCTCACCCCACAGAGCCCCCAGGAAAGGCAGGGGGAGAGAGGCCGTCGCTGCCTGCTTCTCTCTTCCTGCCTTTCCTGGGGTCTAGAGCCCTGCTACCGCCGCTTCTCTCCCCCTGCTATCGGCGCCGCTGCCCCTTCTCTCCCCCTGGCTATCGGTGCCGCTGTCCCATTGCCAGCGCCGATAGCCAGGGGGAGAGAAGCGGTGTCGGCAATGGGGCAGCTGCACCGATAGCCAGGGGGAGATAAGGGGCAGCGGCACCCATTGCCGTCGCCGCTGCCCCGTTGCCTCCCCCATCCCTAGTTGTATAATTACCTGTTGCCGGGGTCGGGTCCGCGCTGCTTCAGGCCTCCGGTGTGCGTCCCCTACATCATTGCTATGCGTTGCGCGACGCAATGACGAGTGATGTCACTCGTCATTGCGCCGCGCCATGCAGCGCATAGCATTGACGCAGGGGATGCACTCCGGAGGCCTGAAGCAGCGCTGACCCGACCCCAGCAACAGGTAATTATACAACCGGGGATGGGGGAGGCAACAGGGAAGCGGCGCCGGCAATGGGTGCCGCTGCCCCTTCTTTCTTTCTTTCTACCTCCTCCCCTACAGCCTGCCTGTCCATCTCCAAAAATACCCTTTTTAATAATTATACGCTCCTCCTTTGCATTGAAAAAAAGCAAACAGTAAAGGTGCCAGATGCGGCCATCCTTTCATCCATTTGTCCTTCTGCATCTATTTTCCCAAACCATGCTCTCATACTGTTATTATGTCGCCAAGTAATTAGACTACCTGGCCCAAAAATTATGGATTATAAAAGGATAGCAGCATAAGGGAAAAATACATATTTTGAACCCAAAAACCCATTTGAGTTTTTAAGTTCAAAATACAGGCCTACCTCCTCCCCATCAGCCTGCCTGTCCATCTCCAAAAATACCCTTTTTTAATAATTATGCACTCTTCATTTGCTTTGGAAAAACAAACAGTTAAGTTGCCATATGCTGCTATCCTTTCATCGATTTGTGCTTCTACACCTATGTTCCCCAACCATCATACACTCATACTGTTTTCACTTTGCCCAGTTATCGGACAACCTGGCCCCAAAATTATGGATTATAAAAGGATAGCAGCATAAGGGAAAAATACACATTTTGAACCCAAAAACCCATTTGAGTTTTTAAGTTCAAAATACAGGCCTACCTCCTCCCCTACAGCCTGCCTGTCCATCTCCAAAAATACCCTTTTTAATAATTATACGCTCCTCCTTTGCATTGAAAAAAAGCAAACAGTAAAGTTGCCAAATGCGGCCATCCTTTCATCCATTTGTCCTTCTGCATCTATTTTCCCAAACCATGCACTCATACTGTTATTATGTCGCCAAGTAATTAGACTACCTGGCCCAAAAATTATGGATTATAAAAGGATAGCAGCATAAGGGAAAAATACATATTTTGAACCCAAAAACCCATTTGAGTTTTTAAGTTCAAAATACAGGCCTACCTCCTCCCCATCAGCCTGCCTGTCCATCTCCAAAAATACCCTTTTTTAATAATTATGCACTCTTCATTTGCTTTGGAAAAACAAACAGTTAAGTTGCCATATGCTGCTATCCTTTCATCGATTTGTGCTTCTACACCTATGTTCCCAAACCATCATACACTCATACTGTTTTCACTTTGCCCAGTTATCGGACAACCTGGCCCCAAAATTATGGATTATAAAAGGATAGCAGCATAAGGGAAAAATACACATTTTGAACCCAAAAACCCATTTGAGTTTTTAAGTTCAAAATACAGGCCTACCTCCTCCCCTACAGCCTGCCTGTCCATCTCCAAAAATAGCCTTTTAATAATTATACGCTCCTCCTTTGCATTGAAAAAAAGCAAACAGTAAAGTTGCCAGATGCGGCCATCCTTTCATCCATTTGTCCTTCTGCATCTATTTTCCCAAACCACGCACTCATACTGTTATTATGTCGCCAAGTAATTAGACTACCTGGCCCAAAAATGATGGATTATAAAAGGATAGCAGCATAAGGGAAAAATAAACATTTTGAACCCAAAAACCCATTTGAGTTTTTAAGTTCAAAATACAGGCCTACCTCCTCCCCTACAGCCTGCCTGTCCATCTCCAAAAATACCCTTTTTAATAATTATACGCTCCTCCTTTGCATTGAAAAAAAGCAAACAGTAAAGTTGCCAGATGCGGCCATCCTTTCATCCATTTGTCCTTCTGCATCTATTTTCCCAAACCATGCACTCATACTGTTATTATGTCGCCAAGTAATTAGACTACCTTGCCCAAATATTATGGATTATAAAAGGATAGCAGCATTAGTGAAAAATACACATTTTGAACCCAAAAACCCATTTGAGTTTTTAAGTTCAAAATACAGGCCTACCTCCTCCCCTACAGCCTGCCTGTCCATCTCCAAAAATACCCTTTTTAATAATTATACGCTCCTCCTTTGCATTGAAAAAAAGCAAACAGTAAAGTTGCCAGATGCGGCCATCCTTTCATCCATTTGTCCTTCTGCATCTATTTTCCCAAACCATGCACTCATACTGTTATTATGTCGCCAAGTAATTAGACTACCCTGCCCAAAAATTATGGATTATAAAAGGATAGCAGCATTAGTGAAAAAAAACACATTTTGAACCCAAAAACCCATTTGAGTTTTTAAGTTCAAAATACAGGCCTACCTCCTCCCCTACAGCCTGCCTGTCCATCTCCAAAAATACAATTTTTAATAATTATATGCTCCTCCTTTGCATTGAAAAAAAGCAAACAGTAAAGTTGCCAGATGCGGCCATCCTTTCATCCATTTGTCCTTCTGCACCTATTTTCCCAAACCACACACTCATACTGTTATTATGTCGCCAAGTAATTAGACTACCTGGCCCAAAAATTATGGATTATAAAAGGATAGCAGCATAAGGGAAAAATACACATTTTGAACCCAAAAACCCATTTGAGTTTTTAAGTTCAAAATACAGGCCTACCTCCTCCCCTACAGCCTGCCTGTCCATCTCCAAAAATACCCATTTTTAATAATTATGCACTCTTCATTTGCTTTGGAAAAACAAACAGTTAAGTTGCCATATGCTGCTATCCTTTCATCGATTTGTGCTTCTACACCTATGTTCCCAAACCATCATACACTCATACTGTTTTCACTTTGCCAAGTTATCGGACAACCTGGCCCCAAAATTATGGATTATAAAAGGATAGCAGCATAAGGGAAAAATACACATTTTGAACTCAAAAACCCATTTGAGTTTTTAAGTTCAAAATACAGGCCTACCTCCTCCCCTACAGCCTGCCTGTCCATCTCCAAAAATAGCCTTTTAATAATTATACGCTCCTCCTTTGCATTGAAAAAAAGCAAACAGTAAAGTTGCCAGATGCGGCCATCCTTTCATCCATTTGTCCTTCTGCATCTATTTTCCCAAACCACGCACTCATACTGTTATTATGTCTCCAAGTAATTAGACTACCTGGCCCAAACATTATGAATTATAAAAGGATAGCAGCATTAGTGAAAAAAACACATTTTGAACCCAAAAACCCATTTGAGTTTTTAAGTTCAAAATACAGGCCTACCTCCTCCCCTACAGCCTGCCTGTCCATCTCCAAAAATACAATTTTTAATAATTATACGCCTCTCCTTTGCATTGAAAAAAAGCAAACAGTAAAGTTGCCAGATGCGGCCATCCTTTCATCCATTTGTCCTTCTGCATCTATTTTCCCAAACCATGCACTCATACTGTTATTATGTCGCCAAGTAATTAGACTACCTGGCCCAAAAATTATGGTTTATAAAAGGATAGCAGCATTAGTGAAAAATACACATTTTGAACCCAAAAACCCATTTGAGTTTTTAAGTTCAAAATACAGGCCTACCTCCTCCCCTACAGCCTGCCTGTCCATCTCCAAAAATACCCTTTTAATAATTATACGCTCCTCCTTTGCATTGAAAAAAAGCAAACAGTAAAGTTGCCAGATGCGGCCATCCTTTCATCCATTTGTCCTTCTGCATCTATTTTCCCAAACCATGCACTCATACTGTTATTATGTCGCCAAGTAATTAGACTACCTGGCCCAAAAATGATGGATTATAAAAGGATAGCAGCATAAGGGAAAAATACACATTTTGAACCCAAAAACCCATTTGAGTTTTTAAGTTCAAAATACAGGCCTACCTCCTCCCCTACAGCCTGCCTGTCCATCTCCAAAAATTGCCTTTTAATAATTATATGCTCCTCCTTTGCATTGAAAAAAAGCAAACAGTAACGTTGCCAGATGCGGCCATCCTTTCATCCATTTGTCCTTCTGCATCTATTTTCCCAAACCACGCACTCATACTGTTATTATGTTGCCAAGTAATTAGACTACCTGGCCCAAAAATGATGGATTATAAAAGGATAGCAGCATAAGGGAAAAATACACATTTTGAACCCAAAAACCCATTTGAGTTTTTAAGTTCAAAATACAGGCCTACCTCCTCCCCTACAGCCTGCCTGTCCATCTCCAAAAATACCCTTTTTAATAATTATACGCTCCTCCTTTGCATTGAAAAAAAGCAAACAGTAAAGTTGCCAGATGCGGCCATCCTTTCATCCATTTGTCCTTCTGCATCTATTTTCCCAAACCATGCACTCATACTGTTATTATGTCGCCAAGTAATTAGACTACCTTGCCCAAAAATTATGGATTATAAAAGGATAGCAGCATTAGTGAAAAATACACATTTTGAACCCAAAAACCCATTTGAGTTTTTAAGTTCAAAATACAGGCCTACCTCCTCCCCTACAGCCTGCCTGTCCATCTCCAAAAATACCCTTTTTAATAATTATACGCTCCACCTTTGCATTGAAAAAAAGCAAACAGTAAAGTTGCCAGATGCGGCCATCCTTTCATCCATTTGTCCTTCTGCATCTATTTTCCCAAACCATGCACTCATACTGTTATTATGTCGCCAAGTAATTAGACTACCCTGCCCAAAAATTATGGATTATAAAAGGATAGCAGCATTAGTGAAAAAAAAACACATTTTGAACCCAAAAACCCATTTGAGTTTTTAAGTTCAAAATACAGGCCTACCTCCTCCCCTACAGCCTGCCTGTCCATCTCCAAAAATACCATTTTTAATAATTATACGCTCCTCCTTTGCATTGAAAAAAAGCAAACAGTAAAGTTGCCAGATGCGGCCATCCTTTCATCCATTTGTCCTTCTGCATCTATTTTCCCAAACCATGCACTCATACTGTTATTATGTCGCCAAGTAATTAGACTACCTGGAACAAAAATTATGGATTATAAAAGGATAGCAGCATTAGTGAAAAATACACATTTTGAACCCAAAAACCCATTTGAGTTTTTAAGTTCAAAATGCAGGCCTACCTCCTCCCCTACAGCCTGCCTGTCCATCTCCAAAAATACGATTTTTAATAATTATACGCTTCTCCTTTGCATTGAAAAAAAGCAAACAGTAAAGTTGCCAGATGCGGCCATCCTTTCATCCATTTGTCCTTCTGCATCTATTTTCCCAAACCATGCACTCATACTGTTATTATGTCGCCAAGTAATTAGACTACCTTGCCCAAAAATTATGGATTATAAAAGGGTAGCAGCATAAGGGAACATTATCGTATTTATCGGGTGTACCACGCATCCGCCTATAACACACACCCTCATTTTATCAAGGATATTTGGGTAAAATAATTTTTTTACCCAAATATCCTTCATAAAATGAGGGTGCGTGTGTGTGCATGTGTATACCCCGATACACTGCTTCTCACCCCACAGAGCCCCCAGGAAAGGCAGGGGGAGAGAGGCCGTCGCTGCCTGCTTCTCTCCCCCTGCCTTTTCTGGGGTCTAGAGCCCTGCTACCGCCGCTTCTCTCCCCTGCTATCGGCGCCGCTGCCCCTTCTCTCCCCCTGGCTATCGGTGCCGCTGTCCCATTGCCAGCGCCGATAGCCAGGGGGAGAGAAGCGGTGTCGGCAATGGGGCAGCTGCACCGATAGCCAGGGGGAGATAAGGGGCAGCGGCACCCATTGCCGTCGCCGCTGCCCCGTTGCCTCCCCCATCCCTAGTTGTATAATTACCTGTTGCCGGGGTCGGGTCCGCGCTGCTTCAGGCCTCCGGTGTGCGTCCCCTACATCATTGCTATGCGTTGCGCGACGCAATGACGAGTGATGTCACTCGTCATTGCGCCGCGCCATGCAGCGCATAGCATTGACGCAGGGGATGCACTCCGGAGGCCTGAAGCAGCGCTGACCCGACCCCAGCAACAGGTAATTATACAACCGGGGATGGGGGAGGCAACAGGGAAGCGGCGCCGGCAATGGGTGCCGCTGCCCCTTCTTTCTTTCTTTCTACCTCCTCCCCTACAGCCTGCCTGTCCATCTCCAAAAATACCCTTTTTAATAATTATACGCTCCTCCTTTGCATTGAAAAAAAGCAAACAGTAAAGGTGCCAGATGCGGCCATCCTTTCATCCATTTGTCCTTCTGCATCTATTTTCCCAAACCATGCTCTCATACTGTTATTATGTCGCCAAGTAATTAGACTACCTGGCCCAAAAATTATGGATTATAAAAGGATAGCAGCATAAGGGAAAAATACATATTTTGAACCCAAAAACCCATTTGAGTTTTTAAGTTCAAAATACAGGCCTACCTCCTCCCCATCAGCCTGCCTGTCCATCTCCAAAAATACCCTTTTTTAATAATTATGCACTCTTCATTTGCTTTGGAAAAACAAACAGTTAAGTTGCCATATGCTGCTATCCTTTCATCGATTTGTGCTTCTACACCTATGTTCCCCAACCATCATACACTCATACTGTTTTCACTTTGCCCAGTTATCGGACAACCTGGCCCCAAAATTATGGATTATAAAAGGATAGCAGCATAAGGGAAAAATACACATTTTGAACCCAAAAACCCATTTGAGTTTTTAAGTTCAAAATACAGGCCTACCTCCTCCCCTACAGCCTGCCTGTCCATCTCCAAAAATACCCTTTTTAATAATTATACGCTCCTCCTTTGCATTGAAAAAAAGCAAACAGTAAAGTTGCCAAATGCGGCCATCCTTTCATCCATTTGTCCTTCTGCATCTATTTTCCCAAACCATGCACTCATACTGTTATTATGTCGCCAAGTAATTAGACTACCTGGCCCAAAAATTATGGATTATAAAAGGATAGCAGCATAAGGGAAAAATACATATTTTGAACCCAAAAACCCATTTGAGTTTTTAAGTTCAAAATACAGGCCTACCTCCTCCCCATCAGCCTGCCTGTCCATCTCCAAAAATACCCTTTTTTAATAATTATGCACTCTTCATTTGCTTTGGAAAAACAAACAGTTAAGTTGCCATATGCTGCTATCCTTTCATCGATTTGTGCTTCTACACCTATGTTCCCAAACCATCATACACTCATACTGTTTTCACTTTGCCCAGTTATCGGACAACCTGGCCCCAAAATTATGGATTATAAAAGGATAGCAGCATAAGGGAAAAATACACATTTTGAACCCAAAAACCCATTTGAGTTTTTAAGTTCAAAATACAGGCCTACCTCCTCCCCTACAGCCTGCCTGTCCATCTCCAAAAATAGCCTTTTAATAATTATACGCTCCTCCTTTGCATTGAAAAAAAGCAAACAGTAAAGTTGCCAGATGCGGCCATCCTTTCATCCATTTGTCCTTCTGCATCTATTTTCCCAAACCACGCACTCATACTGTTATTATGTCGCCAAGTAATTAGACTACCTGGCCCAAAAATGATGGATTATAAAAGGATAGCAGCATAAGGGAAAAATAAACATTTTGAACCCAAAAACCCATTTGAGTTTTTAAGTTCAAAATACAGGCCTACCTCCTCCCCTACAGCCTGCCTGTCCATCTCCAAAAATACCCTTTTTAATAATTATACGCTCCTCCTTTGCATTGAAAAAAAGCAAACAGTAAAGTTGCCAGATGCGGCCATCCTTTCATCCATTTGTCCTTCTGCATCTATTTTCCCAAACCATGCACTCATACTGTTATTATGTCGCCAAGTAATTAGACTACCCTGCCCAAAAATTATGGATTATAAAAGGATAGCAGCATTAGTGAAAAAAAACACATTTTGAACCCAAAAACCCATTTGAGTTTTTAAGTTCAAAATACAGGCCTACCTCCTCCCCTACAGCCTGCCTGTCCATCTCCAAAAATACAATTTTTAATAATTATATGCTCCTCCTTTGCATTGAAAAAAAGCAAACAGTAAAGTTGCCAGATGCGGCCATCCTTTCATCCATTTGTCCTTCTGCATCTATTTTCCCAAACCATGCACTCATACTGTTATTATGTCGCCAAGTAATAAGACTACCTGGAACAAAATTATGGATTATAAAAGGATAGCAGCATTAGTGAAAAATACATATTTTGAACCCAAAAACCCATTTGAGTTTTTAAGTTCAAAATACAGGCCTACCTCCTTCCCGACAGTCTGCCTGTCCATCTCCAAAAATACGATTTTTAATAATTATACGCTTCTCCTTTGCATTGAAAAAAAGCAAACAGTAAAGTTGCAAGATGCGGCCATCCTTTCATCCATTTGTCCTTCTGCATCTATTTTCCCAAACCATGCACTCATACTGTTATTATGTCGCCAAGTAATTAGACTACCTGGAACAAAAATTATGGATTATAAAAGGATAGCAGCATTAGTGAAAAAAAACACATTTTGAACCCAAAAACCCATTTGAGTTTTTAAGTTCAAAATACAGGCCTACCTCCTCCCCTACAGCCTGCCTGTCCATCTCCAAAAATACCATTTTTAATAATTATACGCTCCTCCTTTGCATTGAAAAAAAGCAAACAGTAAAGTTGCCAGATGCGGCCATCCTTTCATCCATTTGTCCTTCTGCATCTATTTTCCCAAACCATGCACTCATACTGTTATTATGTCGCCAAGTAATTAGACTACCTGGAACAAAAATTATGGATTATAAAAGGATAGCAGCATTAGTGAAAAATACACATTTTGAACCCAAAAACCCATTTGAGTTTTTAAGTTCAAAATGCAGGCCTACCTCCTCCCCTACAGCCTGCCTGTCCATCTCCAAAAATACGATTTTTAATAATTATACGCTTCTCCTTTGCATTGAAAAAAAGCAAACAGTAAAGTTGCCAGATGCGGCCATCCTTTCATCCATTTGTCCTTCTGCATCTATTTTCCCAAACCATGCACTCATACTGTTATTATGTCGCCAAGTAATTAGACTACCTTGCCCAAAAATTATGGATTATAAAAGGGTAGCAGCATAAGGGAACATTATCGTATTTATCGGGTGTACCACGCATCCGCCTATAACACACACCCTCATTTTATCAAGGATATTTGGGTAAAAGAATTTTTTTACCCAAATATCCTTCATAAAATGAGGGTGCGTGTGTGTGCATGTGTATACCCCGATACACTGCTTCTCACCCCACAGAGCCCCCAGGAAAGGCAGGGGGAGAGAGGCCGTCGCTGCCTGCTTCTCTCCCCCTGCCTTTCCTGGGGTCTAGAGCCCTGCTACCGCCGCTTCTCTCCCCTGCTATCGGCGCCGCTGCCCCTTCTCTCCCCCTGGCTATCGGTGCCGCTGTCCCATTGCCAGCGCCGATAGCCAGGGGGAGAGAAGCGGTGTCGGCAATGGGGCAGCTGCACCGATAGCCAGGGGGAGATAAGGGGCAGCGGCACCCATTGCCGTCGCCGCTGCCCCGTTGCCTCCCCCATCCCTAGTTGTATAATTACCTGTTGCCGGGGTCGGGTCCGCGCTGCTTCAGGCCTCCGGTGTGCGTCCCCTACATCATTGCTATGCGTTGCGCGACGCAATGACGAGTGATGTCACTCGTCATTGCGCCGCGCCATGCAGCGCATAGCATTGACGCAGGGGATGCACTCCGGAGGCCTGAAGCAGCGCTGACCCGACCCCAGCAACAGGTAATTATACAACCGGGGATGGGGGAGGCAACAGGGAAGCGGCGCCGGCAATGGGTGCCGCTGCCCCTTCTTTCTTTCTTTCTACCTCCTCCCCTACAGCCTGCCTGTCCATCTCCAAAAATACCCTTTTTAATAATTATACGCTCCTCCTTTGCATTGAAAAAAAGCAAACAGTAAAGGTGCCAGATGCGGCCATCCTTTCATCCATTTGTGATTCTGCATCTATTTTCCCAAACCATGCACTCATACTGTTATTATGTCGCCAAGTAATTAGACTACCTGGCCCAAAAATTATGGATTATAAAAGGATAGCAGCATAAGGGAAAAATACATATTTTGAACCCAAAAACCCATTTGAGTTTTTAAGTTCAAAATACAGGCCTACCTCCTCCCCATCAGCCTGCCTGTCCATCTCCAAAAATACCCTTTTTTAATAATTATGCACTCTTCATTTGCTTTGGAAAAACAAACAGTTAAGTTGCCATATGCTGCTATCCTTTCATCGATTTGTGCTTCTACACCTATGTTCCCCAACCATCATACACTCATACTGTTTTCACTTTGCCCAGTTATCGGACAACCTGGCCCCAAAATTATGGATTATAAAAGGATAGCAGCATAAGGGAAAAATACACATTTTGAACCCAAAAACCCATTTGAGTTTTTAAGTTCAAAATACAGGCCTACCTCCTCCCCTACAGCCTGCCTGTCCATCTCCAAAAATACTCTTTTTAATAATTATACGCTCCTCTTTTGCATTGAAAAAAAGCAAACAGTAAAGTTGCCAGATGCGGCCATCCTTTCATCCATTTGTCCTTCTGCATCTATTTTCCCAAACCATGCACTCATACTGTTATTATGTCGCCAAGTAATTAGACTACCTGGCCCAAAAATTATGGATTATAAAAGGATAGCAGCATAAGGGAAAAATACATATTTTGAACCCAAAAACCCATTTGAGTTTTTAAGTTCAAAATACAGGCCTACCTCCTCCCCATCAGCCTGCCTGTCCATCTCCAAAAATACCCTTTTTTAATAATTATGCACTCTTCATTTGCTTTGGAAAAACAAACAGTTAAGTTGCCATATGCTGCTATCCTTTCATCGATTTGTGCTTCTACACCTATGTTCCCAAACCATCATACACTCATACTGTTTTCACTTTGCCCAGTTATCGGACAACCTGGCCCCACAATTATGGATTATAAAAGGATAGCAGCATAAGGGAAAAATACACATTTTGAACCCAAAAACCCATTTGAGTTTTTAAGTTCAAAATACAGGCCTACCTCCTCCCCTACAGCCTGCCTGTCCATCTCCAAAAATAGCCTTTTAATAATTATACGCTCCTCCTTTGCATTGAAAAAAAGCAAACAGTAAAGTTGCCAGATGCGGCCATCCTTTCATCCATTTGTCCTTCTGCATCTATTTTCCCAAACCACGCACTCATACTGTTATTATGTCGCCAAGTAATTAGACTACCTGGCCCAAAAATTATGGATTATAAAAGGATAGCAGCATTAGTGAAAAATACACATTTTGAACCCAAAAACCCATTTGAGTTTTTAAGTTCAAAATACAGGCCTACCTCCTCCCCTACAGCCTGCCTGTCCATCTCCAAAAATACCCTTTTTAATAATTATACGCTCCTCCTTTGCATTGAAAAAAAGCAAACAGTAAAGTTGCCAGATGCGGCCATCCTTTCATCCATTTGTCCTTCTGCATCTATTTTCCCAAACCATGCACTCATACTGTTATTATGTCGCCAAGTAATTAGACTACCTGGCCCAAAAATTATGGATTATAAAAGGGTAGCAGCATAAGGGAACATTACCGTATTTATCGGGGTGTACCACGCATCCGCCTATAACACACACCCTCATTTTATCAAGGATATTTGGGTAAAATGATTTTTTTACCCAAATATCCTTCATAAAATGAGGGTGCGTGTGTGTGCATGTGTATACCCCGATACACTGCTTCTCACCCCACAGAGCCCCCAGGAAAGGCAGGGGGAGAGAGGCCGTCGCTGCCTGCTTCTCTCCACCTGCCTTTCCTGGGGTCTAGAGCCCTGCTACCGCCTCTTCTCTCCCCCTGCTATCGGCGCCGCTGCCCCTTCTCTCCCCTGGCTATCGGTGCCGCTGTCCCATTGCCAGCGCCGATAGCCAGGGGGAGAGAAGCGGTGTCGGCAATGGGGCAGCTGCACCGATAGCCAGGGGGAGATAAGGGGCAGCGGCACCCATTGCTGTCGCCGCTGCCCCGTTGCCTCCCCCATCCCTAGTTGTATAATTACCTGTTGCCGGGGTCGGGTCCGCGCTGCTTCAGGCCTCCGGTGTGCATCCCCTACATCATTGCTATGCGTTGCGAGACGCAATAACGAGTGATGTCACTCGTCATTGCGCCGCGCCATGCAGCGCATAGCAACGACGCAGGGGATGCACCCCGGAGTCCTGAAGAAGCGCTGACACGACCCCAGCAACAGGTAATTATACAACCGGGGATGGGGGAGGCGACAGGGAAGCGGCGCCAGCAATGGGTGCCGCTGCCCCTTCTTTCTTTCTTTCTACCTCCTCCCCTACAGCCTGCCTGTCCATCTCCAAAAATACCCTTTTTAATAATTATACGCTCCTCCTTTGCATTGAAAAAAAGCAAACAGTAAAGTTGCCAGATGCGGCCATCCTTTCATCCATTTGTCCTTCTGCATCTATTTTCCCAAACCATGCACTCATACTGTTATTATGTCGCCAAGTAATTAGACTACCTTGCCCAAAAATTATGGATTATAAAAGGATAGCAGCATTAGTGAAAAATACACATTTTGAACCCAAAAACCCATTTGAGTTTTTAAGTTCAAAATACAGGCCAACCTCCTCCCCTACAGCCTGCCTGTCCATCTCCAAAAATACCCTTTTTAATAATTATACGCTCCTCCTTTGCATTGAAAAAAAGCAAACAGTAAAGTTGCCAGATACGGCCATCCTTTCATCCATTTGTCCTTCTGCATCTATTTTCCCAAACCATGCACTCATACTGTTGTTATGTCGCCAAGTAATTAGACTACCTGGCCCAAAAATTATGGATTATAAAAGGGTAGCAGCATAAGGGAACATTACCGTATTTATCGGGGTGTACCACGCATCCGCCTATAACACACACCCTCATTTTATCAAGGATATTTGGGTAAAAGAATTTTTTTACCCAAATATCCTTCATAAAATGAGGGTGCGTGTGTGCATGTGTATACCCCGATACACTGCTTCTCACCCCACAGAGCCCCCAGGAAAGGCAGGGGGAGAGAGGCCGTCGCTGCCTGCTTCTCTCCCCCTGCCTTTCCTGGGGTCTAGAGCCCTGCTACCGCCTCTTCTCTCCCCCTGCTATTGGCGCCGCTGCCCCTTCTCGCCCCCTGGCTATCGGTGCCGCTGTCCCATTGCCAGCGCCGATAGCCAGGGGGAGAGAAGCGGTGTCGGCAATGGGGCAGCTGCACCGATAGCCAGGGGGAGATAAGGGGCAGCGGTGCCCATTGCCGTCGCCGCTGCCCCGTTGCCTCCCCCATCCCTAGTTGTATAATTACCTGTTGCCGGGGTCGGGTCCGCGCTGCTTCAGGCCTCCGGTGTGCGTCCCCTACATCATTGCTATGCGTTGCGAGACGCAATGACGAGTGATGTCACTCGTCATTGCGCCGCGCCATGCAGCGCATAGCAACGACGCAGGGGATGCACCCCAGAGTCCTGAAGCAGCGCTGACCCGACCCCAGCAACAGGTAATTATACAACCGGGGATGGGGGAGGCAACAGGGAAGTGGCGCCGGCAATGGGTGCCGCTGTCCCTTCTTTCTTTCTTTCTACCTCCTCCCCTACAGCCTGCCTGTCCATCTCCAAAAATACCCTTTTTAATAATTATACGCTCCTCCTTTGCATTGAAAAAAAGCAAACAGTAAAGGTGCCAGATGCGGCCATCCTTTCATCCATTTGTCCTTCTGCATCTATTTTCCCAAACCATGCACTCATACTGTTATTATGTCGCCAAGTAATTAGACTACCTGGCCCAAAAATTATGGATTATAAAAGGATAGCAGCATAAGGGAAAAATACATATTTTGAACCCAAAAACCCATTTGAGTTTTTAAGTTCAAAATACAGGCCTACCTCCTCCCCATCAGCCTGCCTGTCCATCTCCAAAAATACCCTTTTTTAATAATTATGCACTCTTCATTTGCTTTGGAAAAACAAACAGTTAAGTTGCCATATGCTGCTATCCTTTCATCGATTTGTGCTTCTACACCTATGTTCCCAAACCATCATACACTCATACTGTTTTCACTTTGCTCAGTTATCGGACAACCTGGCCCCAAAATTATGGATTATAAAAGGATAGCAGCATAAGGGAAAAATACACATTTTGAACCCAAAAACCCATTTGAGTTTTTAAGTTCAAAATACAGGCCTACCTCCTCCCCTACAGCCTGCCTGTCCATCTCCAAAAATACCCTTTTTAATAATTATACGCTCCTCCTTTGCATTGAAAAAAAGCAAACAGTAAAGTTGCCAGATGCGGCCATCCTTTCATCCATTTGTCCTTCTGCATCTATTTTCCCAAACCACGCACTCATACTGTTATTATGTCGCCAAGTAATTAGACTACCTGGCCCAAAAATGATGGATTATAAAAGGATAGCAGCATAAGGGAAAAATACACATTTTGAACCCAAAAACCCATTTGAGTTTTTAAGTTCAAAATACAGGCCTACCTCCTCCCCTACAACCTGCCTGTCCATCTCCAAAAATACCCTTTTTAATAATTATACGCTCCTCCTTTGCATTGAAAAAAAGCAAAAAGTAAAGTTGCCAGATGCGGCCATCCTTTCATCCATTTGTCCTTCTGCATCTATTTTCCCAAACCATGCACTCATACTGTTATTATGTCGCCAAGTAATTAGACTACCTTGCCCAAAAATTATGGATTATAAAAGGATAGCAGCATTAGTGAAAAATACACATTTTGAACCCAAAAACCCATTTGAGTTTTTAAGTTCAAAATACAGGCCTACCTCCTCCCCTACAGCCTGCCTGTCCATCTCCAAAAATACCCTTTTTAATAATTATACGCTCCTCCTTTGCATTGAAAAAAAGCAAACAGTAAAGTTGCCAGATGCGGCCATCCTTTCATCCATTTGTCCTTCTGCATCTATTTTCCCAAACCATGCACTCATACTGTTATTATGTCGCCAAGTAATTAGACTACCCTGCCCAAAAATTATGGATTATAAAAGGATAGCAGCATTAGTGAAAAAAAACACATTTTGAACCCAAAAACCCATTTGAGTTTTTAAGTTCAAAATACAGGCCTACCTCCTCCCCTACAGCCTGCCTGTCCATCTCCAAAAATACCCTTTTTAATAATTATACGCTCCTCCTTTGCATTGAAAAAAAGCAAACAGTAAAGTTGCCAGATGCGGCCATCCTTTCATCCATTTGTCCTTCTGCATCTATTTTCCCAAACCATGCACTCATACTGTTATTATGTCGCCAAGTAATTAGACTACCTGGCCCAAACATTATAAATTATAAAAGGATAGCAGCATTAGTGAAAAATACACATTTTGAACCCAAAAACCCATTTGAGTTTTTAAGTTCAAAATACAGGCCTACCTCCTCCCCTACAGCCTGCCTGTCCATCTCCAAAAATACGATTTTTAATAATTATACGCTTCTCCTTTGCATTGAAAAAAAGCAAACAGTAAAGTTGCCAGATGCGGCCATCCTTTCATCCATTTGTCCTTCTGCATCTATTTTCCCAAACCATGCACTCATACTGTTATTATGTCGCCAAGTAATTAGACTACCTGGCCCAAAAATTATGGATTATAAAAGGGAAGAAGCATAAGGGAACATTACCGTATTTATCGGGGTGTACAACGCACCGGCCTATAACACGCACCCTCATTTTACCAAGGATATTTGGGTAAAAAAAGTTTTTACCCAAATATCCTTCATAAAATGAGGGTGCATGTGTGTGCATGTGTGTACCCCGATACACTGCTTCTCAACCCACAGAGCCCCCAGGAAAGGCAGGGGGAGAGAGGCCATCGCTGCCTGCTTCTCTCCCCCTGCCTTTCCTGGGGTCTAGAGCCCTGCTACCGCCGCTTCTCTCCCCTGCTATCGGCGCCGCTGCCCCTTCTTTCCCCCTGGCTATCGGTGCCGCTGTCCCATTGCCAGCGCCGATAGCCAGGGGGAGAGAAGCGGAGCCGGTAATGGGGCAACGGCACCGATAGCCAGGGGGGCTTAAGGGGCAGCGGCACCCATTGCCGTCGCCGCTGCCCCGTTGCCTCCCCCATCCCTAGTTGTATAATTACCTGTTGCCGGGGTCGGGTCCGTGCTGCTTCAGGCCTCCGGTGTGCGTCCCCTGCATCATTGCTATGCATTGCGAGACGCAATGACGAGTGACATCACTCGTCATAGCACCGCGCCATGCAGTGCATAGCAACGACGCAGGGGATGCACAACTGAGGCCTGAAGCAGCGCTGACCCGACCCCAGCAACAGGTAATTATACAACCGGGGATGGGGGAGGCAACGGGGCAGCGGCGCCGGCAATGGGTGCTGCTGCCCCTTCTTTCTTTCTTTTTACCTCCTCCCCTACAGCCTGCCTGTCCATCTCCAAAAATACCCTTTTTAATAATTATACGCTCCTCCTTTGCATTGAAAAAAAGCAAACAGTAAAGTTGCCAGATGCGGCCATCCTTTCATCCATTTGTCCTTCTGCATCTATTTTCCCAAACCATGCACTCATACTGTTATTATGTCGCCAAGTAATTAGACTACCTGGCCCAAAAATTATGGTTTATAAAAGGAGAGCAGCATTAGTGAAAAATACACATTTTGAACCCAAAAACCCATTTGAGTTTTTAAGTTCAAAATACAGGCCTACCTCCTCCCCTACAGCCTGCCTGTCCATCTCCAAAAATACCCTTTTTCAATAATTATACGCTCCTCCTTTGCATTGAAAAAAAGCAAACAGTAAAGTTGCCAGATGCGGCCATCCTTTCATCCATTTGTCCTTCTGCATCTATTTTCCCAAACCATGCACTCATACTATTATTATGTCGCCAAGTAATTAGACTACCTGGCCCAAAAATTATGGATTATAAAAGGGTAGCAGCATAAGGGAACATTACCGTATTTATCGGGGTGTACCACGCATCCGCTTATAACACACACCCTCATTTTATCAAGGATATTTGGGTAAAATAATTTTTTTACCCAAATATCCTTCATAAAATGAGGGTGCGTGTGTGTGCATGTGTATACCCCGATACACTGCTTCTCACCCCACAGAGCCCCCAGGAAAGGCAGGGGGAGAGAGGCCGTCGCTGCCTGCTTCTCTCCCTCTGCCTTTCCTGGGGTCTAGAGCCCTGCTACCGCCTCTTCTCTCCCCCTGCTATCGGCGCCGCTGCCCCTTCTCTTCCCCTGGCTATCGGTGCCGCTGTCCCATTGCCAGCGCCGATAGCCAGGGGGAGAGAAGCGGTGTCGGCAATGGGGCAGCTGAACCGATAGCCAGGGGGAGATAAGGGGCAGCGGCACCCATTGCCGTCGCCGCTGCCCCGTTGCCTCCCCCATCCCTAGTTGTATAATTACCTGTTGCCGGGGTCGGGTCCGCGCTGCTTCAGGCCTCCGGTGTGCGTCCCCTACATCATTGCTATGCGTTGCGAGACGCAATGACGAGTGATGTCACTCGTCATTGCGCCGCGCCATGCAGCGCATAGTAACGACGCAGGGGATGCACCACGGAGTCCTGAAGCAGCACTAACCCGACCCCAGCAACAGGTAATTATACAACCGGGGATGGGGGAGGCAACAGGGAAGCGGCGCCGGCAATGGGTGCCGCTGCCCCTTCTTTCTTTCTACCTCCTCCCCTACAGCCTGCCTGTCCATCTCCAAAAATACCCTTTTTAATAATTATACGCTCCTCCTTTGCATTGAAAAAAGCAAACAGTAAAGGTGCCAGATGCGGCCATCCTTTCATCCATTTGTCCTTCTGCATCTATTTTCCCAAACCATGCACTCATACTGTTATTATGTCGCCAAGTAATTAGACTACCTGGCCCAAAAATTATGGATTATAAAAGGATAGCAGCATAAGGGAAAAATACATATTTTGAACCCAAAAACCAATTTGAGTTTTTAACTTCAAAATACAGGCCTACCTCCTCCCCATCAGCCTGCCTGTCCATCTCCAAAAATACCCTTTTTTAATAATTATGCACTCTTCATTTGCTTTGGAAAAACAAACAGTTAAGTTGCCATATGCTGCTATCCTTTCATCGATTTGTGCTTCTACACCTATGTTCCCAAACCATCATACACTCATACTGTTTTCACTTTGCCCAGTTATCGGACAACCTGGCCCCAAAATTATGGATTATAAAAGGATAGCAGCATAAGGGAAAAATACACATTTTGAACCCAAAAACCCATTTGAGTTTTTAAGTTCAAAATACAGGCCTACCTCCTCCCCTACAGCCTGCCTGTCCATCTCCAAAAATAGCCTTTTAATAATTATACGCTCCTCCTTTGCATTGAAAAAAAGCAAACAGTAACGTTGCCAGATGCGGCCATCCTTTCATCCATTTGTCCTTCTGCATCTATTTTCCCAAACCACGCACTCATACTGTTATTATGTCGCCAAGTAATTAGACTACCTGGCCCAAAAATGATGGATTATAAAAGGATAGCAGCATAAGGGAAAAATACACATTTTGAACCCAAAAACCCATTTGAGTTTTTAAGTTCAAAATACAGGCCTACCTCCTCCCCTACAGCCTGCCTGTCCATCTCCAAAAATACCCTTTTTAATAATTATACGCTCCTCCTTTGCATTGAAAAAAAGCAAACAGTAAAGTTGCCAGATGCGGCCATCCTTTCATCCATTTGTCCTTCTGCATCTATTTTCCCAAACCATGCACTCATACTGTTATTATGTCGCCAAGTAATTAGACTACCTTGCCCAAAAATTATGGATTATAAAAGGATAGCAGCATTAGTGAAAAATACACATTTTGAACCCAAAAACCCATTTGAGTTTTTAAGTTCAAAATACAGGCCTACCTCCTCCCCTACAGCCTGCCTGTCCATCTCCAAAAATACGATTTTTAATAATTATACGCCTCTCCTTTGCATTGAAAAAAAGCAAACAGTAAAGTTGCCAGATGCGGCCATCCTTTCATCCATTTGTCCTTCTGCATCTATTTTCCCAAACCATGCACTCATACTGTTATTATGTCGCCAAGTTATTAGACTACCTGGCCCAAAAATTATGGATTATAAAAGGGTAGCAGCATAAGGGAACATTACCGTATTTATCGGGGTGTACCACGCATCCGCCTATAACACACACCCTCATTTTATCAAGGATATTTGGGTAAAAGAATTTTTTTACCCAAATATCCTTCATAAAATGAGGGTGCGTGTGTGTGCATGTGTATACCCCGATACACTGCTTCTCACCCCACAGAGCCCCCAGGAAAGGCAGGGGGAGAGAGGCCGTCGCTGCCTGCTTCTCTCCCCCTGCCTTTCCTGGGGTCTAGAGCCCTGCTACCGCCTCTTCTCTCCCCCCGCTATCGGCGCCGCTGCCCCTTCTCTCCCCCTGGCTATCGGTGCCGCTGTCCCATTGCCAGCGCCGATAGCCAGGGGGAGAGAAGCGGTGTCGGCAATGGGGCAGCTGCACCGATAGCCAGGGGGAGATAAGGGGCAGCGGCACCCATTGCCGTCGCCGCTGCCCCGTTGCCTCCCCCATCCCTAGTTGTATAATTACCTGTTGCCGGGGTCGGGTCCGCGCTGCTTCAGGCCTCCGGTGTGCGTCCCCTACATCATTGCTATGCGTTGCGCGACGCAATGACGAGTGATGTCACTCGTCATTGCGCCGCGCCATGCAGCACATAGCATTGACGCAGGGGATGCACTCCGGAGGCCTGAAGCAGCGCTGACCCGACCCCAGCAACAGGTAATTATACAACCGGGGATGGGGGAGGCAACAGGGAAGCGGCGCCGGCAATGGGTGCCGCTGCCCCTTCTTTCTTTCTTTCTACCTCCTCCCCTACAGCCTGCCTGTCCATCTCCAAAAATACCCTTTTTAATAATTATACGCTCCTCCTTTGCATTGAAAAAAAGCAAACAGTAAAGTTGCCAAATGCGGCCATCCTTTCATCCATTTGTCCTTCTGCATCTATTTTCCCAAACCATGCACTCATACTGTTATTATGTCGCCAAGTAATTAGACTACCTGGCCCAAAAATTATGGATTATAAAAGGATAGCAGCATAAGGGAAAAATACATATTTTGAACCCAAAAACCCATTTGAGTTTTTAAGTTCAAAATACAGGCCTACCTCCTCCCCATCAGCCTGCCTGTCCATCTCCAAAAATACCCTTTTTTAATAATTATGCACTCTTCATTTGCTTTGGAAAAACAAACAGTTAAGTTGCCATATGCTGCTATCCTTTCATCGATTTGTGCTTCTACACCTATGTTCCCAAACCATCATACACTCATACTGTTTTCACTTTGCCCAGTTATCGGACAACCTGGCCCCAAAATTATGGATTATAAAAGGATAGCAGCATAAGGGAAAAATACACATTTTGAACCCAAAAACCCATTTGAGTTTTTAAGTTCAAAATACAGGCCTACCTCCTCCCCTACAGCCTGCCTGTCCATCTCCAAAAATAGCCTTTTAATAATTATACGCTCCTCCTTTGCATTGAAAAAAAGCAAACAGTAAAGTTGCCAGATGCGGCCATCCTTTCATCCATTTGTCCTTCTGCATCTATTTTCCCAAACCACGCACTCATACTGTTATTATGTCGCCAAGTAATTAGACTACCTGGCCCAAAAATGATGGATTATAAAAGGATAGCAGCATAAGGGAAAAATAAACATTTTGAACCCAAAAACCCATTTGAGTTTTTAAGTTCAAAATACAGGCCTACCTCCTCCCCTACAGCCTGCCTGTCCATCTCCAAAAATACCCTTTTTAATAATTATACGCTCCTCCTTTGCATTGAAAAAAAGCAAACAGTAAAGTTGCCAGATGCGGCCATCCTTTCATCCATTTGTCCTTCTGCATCTATTTTCCCAAACCATGCACTCATACTGTTATTATGTCGCCAAGTAATTAGACTACCTTGCCCAAATATTATGGATTATAAAAGGATAGCAGCATTAGTGAAAAATACACATTTTGAACCCAAAAACCCATTTGAGTTTTTAAGTTCAAAATACAGGCCTACCTCCTCCCCTACAGCCTGCCTGTCCATCTCCAAAAATACCCTTTTTAATAATTATACGCTCCTCCTTTGCATTGAAAAAAAGCAAACAGTAAAGTTGCCAGATGCGGCCATCCTTTCATCCATTTGTCCTTCTGCATCTATTTTCCCAAACCATGCACTCATACTGTTATTATGTCGCCAAGTAATTAGACTACCCTGCCCAAAAATTATGGATTATAAAAGGATAGCAGCATTAGTGAAAAAAAACACATTTTGAACCCAAAAACCCATTTGAGTTTTTAAGTTCAAAATACAGGCCTACCTCCTCCCCTACAGCCTGCCTGTCCATCTCCAAAAATACAATTTTTAATAATTATATGCTCCTCCTTTGCATTGAAAAAAAGCAAACAGTAAAGTTGCCAGATGCGGCCATCCTTTCATCCATTTGTCCTTCTGCACCTATTTTCCCAAACCACACACTCATACTGTTATTATGTCGCCAAGTAATTAGACTACCTGGCCCAAAAATTATGGATTATAAAAGGATAGCAGCATAAGGGAAAAATACACATTTTGAACCCAAAAACCCATTTGAGTTTTTAAGTTCAAAATACAGGCCTACCTCCTCCCCTACAGCCTGCCTGTCCATCTCCAAAAATACCCATTTTTAATAATTATGCACTCTTCATTTGCTTTGGAAAAACAAACAGTTAAGTTGCCATATGCTGCTATCCTTTCATCGATTTGTGCTTCTACACCTATGTTCCCAAACCATCATACACTCATACTGTTTTCACTTTGCCAAGTTATCGGACAACCTGGCCCCAAAATTATGGATTATAAAAGGATAGCAGCATAAGGGAAAAATACACATTTTGAACTCAAAAACCCATTTGAGTTTTTAAGTTCAAAATACAGGCCTACCTCCTCCCCTACAGCCTGCCTGTCCATCTCCAAAAATAGCCTTTTAATAATTATACGCTCCTCCTTTGCATTGAAAAAAAGCAAACAGTAAAGTTGCCAGATGCGGCCATCCTTTCATCCATTTGTCCTTCTGCATCTATTTTCCCAAACCACGCACTCATACTGTTATTATGTCTCCAAGTAATTAGACTACCTGGCCCAAACATTATGAATTATAAAAGGATAGCAGCATTAGTGAAAAAAACACATTTTGAACCCAAAAACCCATTTGAGTTTTTAAGTTCAAAATACAGGCCTACCTCCTCCCCTACAGCCTGCCTGTCCATCTCCAAAAATACAATTTTTAATAATTATATGCTCCTCCTTTGCATTGAAAAAAAGCAAACAGTAAAGTTGCCAGATGCGGCCATCCTTTCATCCATTTGTCCTTCTGCACCTATTTTCCCAAACCACACACTCATACTGTTATTATGTCGCCAAGTAATTAGACTACCTGGCCCAAAAATTATGGATTATAAAAGGATAGCAGCATAAGGGAAAAATACACATTTTGAACCCAAAAACCCATTTGAGTTTTTAAGTTCAAAATACAGGCCTACCTCCTCCCCTACAGCCTGCCTGTCCATCTCCAAAAATACCCATTTTTAATAATTATGCACTCTTCATTTGCTTTGGAAAAACAAACAGTTAAGTTGCCATATGCTGCTATCCTTTCATCGATTTGTGCTTCTACACCTATGTTCCCAAACCATCATACACTCATACTGTTTTCACTTTGCCAAGTTATCGGACAACCTGGCCCCAAAATTATGGATTATAAAAGGATAGCAGCATAAGGGAAAAATACACATTTTGAACTCAAAAACCCATTTGAGTTTTTAAGTTCAAAATACAGGCCTACCTCCTCCCCTACAGCCTGCCTGTCCATCTCCAAAAATAGCCTTTTAATAATTATACGCTCCTCCTTTGCATTGAAAAAAAGCAAACAGTAAAGTTGCCAGATGCGGCCATCCTTTCATCCATTTGTCCTTCTGCATCTATTTTCCCAAACCACGCACTCATACTGTTATTATGTCTCCAAGTAATTAGACTACCTGGCCCAAACATTATGAATTATAAAAGGATAGCAGCATTAGTGAAAAAAACACATTTTGAACCCAAAAACCCATTTGAGTTTTTAAGTTCAAAATACAGGCCTACCTCCTCCCCTACAGCCTGCCTGTCCATCTCCAAAAATACAATTTTTAATAATTATACGCCTCTCCTTTGCATTGAAAAAAAGCAAACAGTAAAGTTGCCAGATGCGGCCATCCTTTCATCCATTTGTCCTTCTGCATCTATTTTCCCAAACCATGCACTCATACTGTTATTATGTCGCCAAGTAATTAGACTACCTGGCCCAAAAATTATGGTTTATAAAAGGATAGCAGCATTAGTGAAAAATACACATTTTGAACCCAAAAACCCATTTGAGTTTTTAAGTTCAAAATACAGGCCTACCTCCTCCCCTACAGCCTGCCTGTCCATCTCCAAAAATACCCTTTTAATAATTATACGCTCCTCCTTTGCATTGAAAAAAAGCAAACAGTAAAGTTGCCAGATGCGGCCATCCTTTCATCCATTTGTCCTTCTGCATCTATTTTCCCAAACCATGCACTCATACTGTTATTATGTCGCCAAGTAATTAGACTACCTGGCCCAAAAATGATGGATTATAAAAGGATAGCAGCATAAGGGAAAAATACACATTTTGAACCCAAAAACCCATTTGAGTTTTTAAGTTCAAAATACAGGCCTACCTCCTCCCCTACAGCCTGCCTGTCCATCTCCAAAAATAGCCTTTTAATAATTATATGCTCCTCCTTTGCATTGAAAAAAAGCAAACAGTAACGTTGCCAGATGCGGCCATCCTTTCATCCATTTGTCCTTCTGCATCTATTTTCCCAAACCACGCACTCATACTGTTATTATGTCGCCAAGTAATTAGACTACCTGGCCCAAAAATGATGGATTATAAAAGGATAGCAGCATAAGGGAAAAATACACATTTTGAACCCAAAAACCCATTTGAGTTTTTAAGTTCAAAATACAGGCCTACCTCCTCCCCTACAGCCTGCCTGTCCATCTCCAAAAATACCCTTTTTAATAATTATACGCTCCTCCTTTGCATTGAAAAAAAGCAAACAGTAAAGTTGCCAGATGCGGCCATCCTTTCATCCATTTGTCCTTCTGCATCTATTTTCCCAAACCATGCACTCATACTGTTATTATGTCGCCAAGTAATAAGACTACCTGGAACAAAATTATGGATTATAAAAGGATAGCAGCATTAGTGAAAAATACATATTTTGAACCCAAAAACCCATTTGAGTTTTTAAGTTCAAAATACAGGCCTACCTCCTTCCCGACAGTCTGCCTGTCCATCTCCAAAAATACGATTTTTAATAATTATACGCTTCTCCTTTGCATTGAAAAAAAGCAAACAGTAAAGTTGCAAGATGCGGCCATCCTTTCATCCATTTGTCCTTCTGCATCTATTTTCCCAAACCATGCACTCATACTGTTATTATGTCGCCAAGTAATTAGACTACCTGGAACAAAAATTATGGATTATAAAAGGATAGCAGCATTAGTGAAAAAAAACACATTTTGAACCCAAAAACCCATTTGAGTTTTTAAGTTCAAAATACAGGCCTACCTCCTCCCCTACAGCCTGCCTGTCCATCTCCAAAAATACCATTTTTAATAATTATACGCTCCTCCTTTGCATTGAAAAAAAGCAAACAGTAAAGTTGCCAGATGCGGCCATCCTTTCATCCATTTGTCCTTCTGCATCTATTTTCCCAAACCATGCACTCATACTGTTATTATGTCGCCAAGTAATTAGACTACCTGGAACAAAAATTATGGATTATAAAAGGATAGCAGCATTAGTGAAAAATACACATTTTGAACCCAAAAACCCATTTGAGTTTTTAAGTTCAAAATGCAGGCCTACCTCCTCCCCTACAGCCTGCCTGTCCATCTCCAAAAATACGATTTTTAATAATTATACGCTTCTCCTTTGCATTGAAAAAAAGCAAACAGTAAAGTTGCCAGATGCGGCCATCCTTTCATCCATTTGTCCTTCTGCATCTATTTTCCCAAACCATGCACTCATACTGTTATTATGTCGCCAAGTAATTAGACTACCTTGCCCAAAAATTATGGATTATAAAAGGGTAGCAGCATAAGGGAACATTATCGTATTTATCGGGTGTACCACGCATCCGCCTATAACACACACCCTCATTTTATCAAGGATATTTGGGTAAAAGAATTTTTTTACCCAAATATCCTTCATAAAATGAGGGTGCGTGTGTGTGCATGTGTATACCCCGATACACTGCTTCTCACCCCACAGAGCCCCCAGGAAAGGCAGGGGGAGAGAGGCCGTCGCTGCCTGCTTCTCTCCCCCTGCCTTTCCTGGGGTCTAGAGCCCTGCTACCGCCGCTTCTCTCCCCTGCTATCGGCGCCGCTGCCCCTTCTCTCCCCCTGGCTATCGGTGCCGCTGTCCCATTGCCAGCGCCGATAGCCAGGGGGAGAGAAGCGGTGTCGGCAATGGGGCAGCTGCACCGATAGCCAGGGGGAGATAAGGGGCAGCGGCACCCATTGCCGTCGCCGCTGCCCCGTTGCCTCCCCCATCCCTAGTTGTATAATTACCTGTTGCCGGGGTCGGGTCCGCGCTGCTTCAGGCCTCCGGTGTGCGTCCCCTACATCATTGCTATGCGTTGCGCGACGCAATGACGAGTGATGTCACTCGTCATTGCGCCGCGCCATGCAGCGCATAGCATTGACGCAGGGGATGCACTCCGGAGGCCTGAAGCAGCGCTGACCCGACCCCAGCAACAGGTAATTATACAACCGGGGATGGGGGAGGCAACAGGGAAGCGGCGCCGGCAATGGGTGCCGCTGCCCCTTCTTTCTTTCTTTCTACCTCCTCCCCTACAGCCTGCCTGTCCATCTCCAAAAATACCCTTTTTAATAATTATACGCTCCTCCTTTGCATTGAAAAAAAGCAAACAGTAAAGGTGCCAGATGCGGCCATCCTTTCATCCATTTGTCCTTCTGCATCTATTTTCCCAAACCATGCTCTCATACTGTTATTATGTCGCCAAGTAATTAGACTACCTGGCCCAAAAATTATGGATTATAAAAGGATAGCAGCATAAGGGAAAAATACATATTTTGAACCCAAAAACCCATTTGAGTTTTTAAGTTCAAAATACAGGCCTACCTCCTCCCCATCAGCCTGCCTGTCCATCTCCAAAAATACCCTTTTTTAATAATTATGCACTCTTCATTTGCTTTGGAAAAACAAACAGTTAAGTTGCCATATGCTGCTATCCTTTCATCGATTTGTGCTTCTACACCTATGTTCCCCAACCATCATACACTCATACTGTTTTCACTTTGCCCAGTTATCGGACAACCTGGCCCCAAAATTATGGATTATAAAAGGATAGCAGCATAAGGGAAAAATACACATTTTGAACCCAAAAACCCATTTGAGTTTTTAAGTTCAAAATACAGGCCTACCTCCTCCTCTACAGCCTGCCTGTCCATCTCCAAAAATACCCTTTTTAATAATTATACGCTCCTCCTTTGCATTGAAAAAAAGCAAACAGTAAAGTTGCCAAATGCGGCCATCCTTTCATCCATTTGTCCTTCTGCATCTATTTTCCCAAACCATGCACTCATACTGTTATTATGTCGCCAAGTAATTAGACTACCTGGCCCAAAAATTATGGATTATAAAAGGATAGCAGCATAAGGGAAAAATACATATTTTGAACCCAAAAACCCATTTGAGTTTTTAAGTTCAAAATACAGGCCTACCTCCTCCCCATCAGCCTGCCTGTCCATCTCCAAAAATACCCTTTTTTAATAATTATGCACTCTTCATTTGCTTTGGAAAAACAAACAGTTAAGTTGCCATATGCTGCTATCCTTTCATCGATTTGTGCTTCTACACCTATGTTCCCAAACCATCATACACTCATACTGTTTTCACTTTGCCCAGTTATCGGACAACCTGGCCCCAAAATTATGGATTATAAAAGGATAGCAGCATAAGGGAAAAATACACATTTTGAACCCAAAAACCCATTTGAGTTTTTAAGTTCAAAATACAGGCCTACCTCCTCCCCTACAGCCTGCCTGTCCATCTCCAAAAATAGCCTTTTAATAATTATACGCTCCTCCTTTGCATTGAAAAAAAGCAAACAGTAAAGTTGCCAGATGCGGCCATCCTTTCATCCATTTGTCCTTCTGCATCTATTTTCCCAAACCACGCACTCATACTGTTATTATGTCGCCAAGTAATTAGACTACCTGGCCCAAAAATGATGGATTATAAAAGGATAGCAGCATAAGGGAAAAATAAACATTTTGAACCCAAAAACCCATTTGAGTTTTTAAGTTCAAAATACAGGCCTACCTCCTCCCCTACAGCCTGCCTGTCCATCTCCAAAAATACCCTTTTTAATAATTATACGCTCCTCCTTTGCATTGAAAAAAAGCAATCAGTAAAGTTGCCAGATGCGGCCATCCTTTCATCCATTTGTCCTTCTGCATCTATTTTCCCAAACCATGCACTCATACTGTTATTATGTCGCCAAGTAATTAGACTACCCTGCCCAAAAATTATGGATTATAAAAGGATAACAGCATTAGTGAAAAAAAACACATTTTGAACCCAAAAACCCATTTGAGTTTTTAAGTTCAAAATACAGGCCTACCTCCTCCCCTACAGCCTGCCTGTCCATCTCCAAAAATACAATTTTTAATAATTATATGCTCCTCCTTTGCATTGAAAAAAAGCAAACAGTAAAGTTGCCAGATGCGGCCATCCTTTCATCCATTTGTCCTTCTGCATCTATTTTCCCAAACCATGCACTCATACTGTTATTATGTCGCCAAGTAATAAGACTACCTGGAACAAAATTATGGATTATAAAAGGATAGCAGCATTAGTGAAAAATACATATTTTGAACCCAAAAACCCATTTGAGTTTTTAAGTTCAAAATACAGGCCTACCTCCTTCCCGACAGTCTGCCTGTCCATCTCCAAAAATACGATTTTTAATAATTATACGCTTCTCCTTTGCATTGAAAAAAAGCAAACAGTAAAGTTGCAAAATGCGGCCATCCTTTCATCCATTTGTCCTTCTGCATCTATTTTCCCAAACCATGCACTCATACTGTTATTATGTCGCCAAGTAATTAGACTACCTGGAACAAAAATTATGGATTATAAAAGGATAGCAGCATTAGTGAAAAAAAACACATTTTGAACCCAAAAACCCATTTGAGTTTTTAAGTTCAAAATACAGGCCTACCTCCTCCCCTACAGCCTGCCTGTCCATCTCCAAAAATACAATTTTTAATAATTATACGCTCCTCCTTTGCATTGAAAAAAAGCAAACAGTAAAGTTGCCAGATGCGGCCATCCTTTCATCCATTTGTCCTTCTGCATCTATTTTCCCAAACCATGCACTCATACTGTTATTATGTCGCCAAGTAATTAGACTACCTGGAACAAAAATTATGGATTATAAAAGGATAGCAGCATTAGTGAAAAATACACATTTTGAACCCAAAAACCCATTTGAGTTTTTAAGTTCAAAATACAGGCCTACCTCCTCCCCTACAGCCTGCCTGTCCATCTCCAAAAATACGATTTTTAATAATTATACGCTTCTCCTTTGCATTGAAAAAAAGCAAACAGTAAAGTTGCCAGATGCGGCCATCCTTTCATCCATTTGTCCTTCTGCATCTATTTTCCCAAACCATGCACTCATACTGTTATTATGTCGCCAAGTAATTAGACTACCTGGCCCAAAAATTATGGATTATAAAAGGGTAGCAGCATAAGGGAACATTACCGTATTTATCGGGGGTGTACCACGCATCCGCCTATAACACACACCCTCATTTTATCAAGGATATTTGGGTAAAATAATTTTTTTACCCAAATATCCTTCATAAAATGAGGGTGCGTGTGTGTGCATGTGTATACCCCGATACACTGCTTCTCACCCCACAGAGCCCCCAGGAAAGGCAGGGGGAGAGAGGCCGTCGCTGCCTGCTTCTCTCCCCCTGCCTTTCCTGGGGTCTAGAGCCCTGCTACCGCCGCTTCTCTCCCCCTGCTATCGGCGCCGCTGCCCCTTCTCTCCCCCTGGCTATCGGTGCCGCTGTCCCATTGCCAGTGCCGATAGCCAGGGGGAGAGAAGCGGTGTCGGCAATGGGGCAGCTGCACCGATAGCCAGGGGGAGATAAGGGGCAGCGGCACCCATTGCCGTCGCCGCTGCCCCGTTGCCTCCCCCATCCCTAGTTGTATAATTACCTGTTGCCGGGGTCGGGTCCGCGCTGCTTCAGGCCTCCGGTGTGCGTCCCCTACATCATTGCTATGCGTTGCGCGACGCAATGACGAGTGATGTCACTCGTCATTGCGCCGCGCCATGCAGCGCATAGCATTGACGCAGGGGATGCACTCCGGAGGCCTGAAGCAAAGCTGACCCGACCCCAGCAACAGGTAATTATACAACCGGGGATGGGGGAGGCAACAGGGAAGCGGCACCGGCAATGGGTGCCGCTGCCCCTTCTTTCTTTCTTTCTACCTCCTCCCCTACAGCCTGCCTGTCCATCTCCAAAAATACCCTTTTTAATAATTATACGCTCCTCCTTTGCATTGAAAAAAAGCAAACAGTAAAGTTGCCAAATGCGGCCATCCTTTCATCCATTTGTCCTTCTGCATCTATTTTCCCAAACCATGCACTCATACTGTTATTATGTCGCCAAGTAATTAGACTACCTGGCCCAAAAATTATGGATTATAAAAGGATAGCAGCATAAGGGAAAAATACATATTTTGAACCCAAAAACCCATTTGAGTTTTTAAGTTCAAAATACAGGCCTACCTCCTCCCCATCAGCCTGCCTGTCCATCTCCAAAAATACCCTTTTTTAATAATTATGCACTCTTCATTTGCTTTGGAAAAACAAACAGTTAAGTTGCCATATGCTGCTATCCTTTCATCGATTTGTGCTTCTACACCTATGTTCCCAAACCATCATACACTCATACTGTTTTCACTTTGCCCAGTTATCGGACAACCTGGCCCCAAAATTATGGATTATAAAAGGATAGCAGCATAAGGGAAAAATACACATTTTGAACCCAAAAACCCATTTGAGTTTTTAAGTTCAAAATACAGGCCTACCTCCTCCCCTACAGCCTGCCTGTCCATCTCCAAAAATAGCCTTTTAATAATTATACGCTCCTCCTTTGCATTGAAAAAAAGCAAACAGTAAAGTTGCCAGATGCGGCCATCCTTTCATCCATTTGTCCTTCTGCATCTATTTTCCCAAACCACGCACTCATACTGTTATTATGTCGCCAAGTAATTAGACTACCTGGCCCAAAAATGATGGATTATAAAAGGATAGCAGCATAAGGGAAAAATAAACATTTTGAACCCAAAAACCCATTTGAGTTTTTAAGTTCAAAATACAGGCCTACCTCCTCCCCTACAGCCTGCCTGTCCATCTCCAAAAATACCCTTTTTAATAATTATACGCTCCTCCTTTGCATTGAAAAAAAGCAAACAGTAAAGTTGCCAGATGCGGCCATCCTTTCATCCATTTGTCCTTCTGCATCTATTTTCCCAAACCATGCACTCATACTGTTATTATGTCGCCAAATAATTAGACTACCTTGCCCAAATATTATGGATTATAAAAGGATAGCAGCATTAGTGAAAAATACACATTTTGAACCCAAAAACCCATTTGAGTTTTTAAGTTCAAAATACAGGCCTACCTCCTCCCCTACAGCCTGCCTGTCCATCTCCAAAAATACCCTTTTTAATAATTATACGCTCCTCCTTTGCATTGAAAAAAAGCAAACAGTAAAGTTGCCAGATGCGGCCATCCTTTCATCCATTTGTCCTTCTGCATCTATTTTCCCAAACCATGCACTCATACTGTTATTATGTCGCCAAGTAATTAGACTACCCTGCCCAAAAATTATGGATTATAAAAGGATAGCAGCATTAGTGAAAAAAAACACATTTTGAACCCAAAAACCCATTTGAGTTTTTAAGTTCAAAATACAGGCCTACCTCCTCCCCTACAGCCTGCCTGTCCATCTCCAAAAATACAATTTTTAATAATTATATGCTCCTCCTTTGCATTGAAAAAAAGCAAACAGTAAAGTTGCCAGATGCGGCCATCCTTTCATCCATTTGTCCTTCTGCACCTATTTTCCCAAACCACACACTCATACTGTTATTATGTCGCCAAGTAATTAGACTACCTGGCCCAAAAATTATGGATTATAAAAGGATAGCAGCATAAGGGAAAAATACACATTTTGAACCCAAAAACCCATTTGAGTTTTTAAGTTCAAAATACAGGCCTACCTCCTCCCCTACAGCCTGCCTGTCCATCTCCAAAAATACCCATTTTTAATAATTATGCACTCTTCATTTGCTTTGGAAAAACAAACAGTTAAGTTGCCATATGCTGCTATCCTTTCATCGATTTGTGCTTCTACACCTATGTTCCCAAACCATCATACACTCATACTGTTTTCACTTTGCCAAGTTATCGGACAACCTGGCCCCAAAATTATGGATTATAAAAGGATAGCAGCATAAGGGAAAAATACACATTTTGAACTCAAAAACCCATTTGAGTTTTTAAGTTCAAAATACAGGCCTACCTCCTCCCCTACAGCCTGCCTGTCCATCTCCAAAAATAGCCTTTTAATAATTATACGCTCCTCCTTTGCATTGAAAAAAAGCAAACAGTAAAGTTGCCAGATGCGGCCATCCTTTCATCCATTTGTCCTTCTGCATCTATTTTCCCAAACCACGCACTCATACTGTTATTATGTCTCCAAGTAATTAGACTACCTGGCCCAAACATTATGAATTATAAAAGGATAGCAGCATTAGTGAAAAAAACACATTTTGAACCCAAAAACCCATTTGAGTTTTTAAGTTCAAAATACAGGCCTACCTCCTCCCCTACAGCCTGCCTGTCCATCTCCAAAAATACAATTTTTAATAATTATACGCCTCTCCTTTGCATTGAAAAAAAGCAAACAGTAAAGTTGCCAGATGCGGCCATCCTTTCATCCATTTGTCCTTCTGCATCTATTTTCCCAAACCATGCACTCATACTGTTATTATGTCGCCAAGTAATTAGACTACCTGGCCCAAAAATTATGGTTTATAAAAGGATAGCAGCATTAGTGAAAAATACACATTTTGAACCCAAAAACCCATTTGAGTTTTTAAGTTCAAAATACAGGCCTACCTCCTCCCCTACAGCCTGCCTGTCCATCTCCAAAAATACCCTTTTAATAATTATACGCTCCTCCTTTGTATTGAAAAAAAGCAAACAGTAAAGTTGCCAGATGCGGCCATCCTTTCATCCATTTGTCCTTCTGCATCTATTTTCCCAAACCATGCACTCATACTGTTATTATGTCGCCAAGTAATTAGACTACCTGGCCCAAAAATGATGGATTATAAAAGGATAGCAGCATAAGGAAAAAAATACACATTTTGAACCCAAAAACCCATTTGAGTTTTTAAGTTCAAAATACAGGCCTACCTCCTCCCCTACAGCCTGCCTGTCCATCTCCAAAAATAGCCTTTTAATAATTATACGCTCCTCCTTTGCATTGAAAAAAAGCAAACAGTAACGTTGCCAGATGCGGCCATCCTTTCATCCATTTGTCCTTCTGCATCTATTTTCCCAAACCACGCACTCATACTGTTATTATGTCGCCAAGTAATTAGACTACCTGGCCCAAAAATGATGGATTATAAAAGGATAGCAGCATAAGGGAAAAATACACATTTTGAACCCAAAAACCCATTTGAGTTTTTAAGTTCAAAATACAGGCCTACCTCCTCCCCTACAGCCTGCCTGTCCATCTCCAAAAATACCCTTTTTAATAATTATACGCTCCTCCTTTGCATTGAAAAAAAGCAAACAGTAAAGTTGCCAAATGCGGCCATCCTTTCATCCATTTGTCCTTCTGCATCTATTTTCCCAAACCATGCACTCATACTGTTATTATGTCGCCAAGTAATTAGACTACCTGGCCCAAAAATTATGGATTATAAAAGGATAGCAGCATAAGGGAAAAATACATATTTTGAACCCAAAAACCCATTTGAGTTTTTAAGTTCAAAATACAGGCCTACCTCCTCCCCATCAGCCTGCCTGTCCATCTCCAAAAATACCCTTTTTTAATAATTATGCACTCTTCATTTGCTTTGGAAAAACAAACAGTTAAGTTGCCATATGCTGCTATCCTTTCATCGATTTGTGCTTCTACACCTATGTTCCCAAACCATCATACACTCATACTGTTTTCACTTTGCCCAGTTATCGGACAACCTGGCCCCAAAATTATGGATTATAAAAGGATAGCAGCATAAGGGAAAAATACACATTTTGAACCCAAAAACCCATTTGAGTTTTTAAGTTCAAAATACAGGCCTACCTCCTCCCCTACAGCCTGCCTGTCCATCTCCAAAAATAGCCTTTTAATAATTATACGCTCCTCCTTTGCATTGAAAAAAAGCAAACAGTAAAGTTGCCAGATGCGGCCATCCTTTCATCCATTTGTCCTTCTGCATCTATTTTCCCAAACCACGCACTCATACTGTTATTATGTCGCCAAGTAATTAGACTACCTGGCCCAAAAATGATGG
This sequence comes from Hyla sarda, assembly GCF_029499605.1. Taxonomy (NCBI): domain Eukaryota; kingdom Metazoa; phylum Chordata; class Amphibia; order Anura; family Hylidae; genus Hyla; species Hyla sarda. The sequence continues at coordinate 57,380 of NW_026610649.1, forward strand.
ATTATAAAAGGATAGCAGCATAAGGGAAAAATAAACATTTTGAACCCAAAAACCCATTTGAGTTTTTAAGTTCAAAATACAGGCCTACCTCCTCCCCTACAGCCTGCCTGTCCATCTCCAAAAATACCCTTTTTAATAATTATACGCTCCTCCTTTGCATTGAAAAAAAGCAAACAGTAAAGTTGCCAGATGCGGCCATCCTTTCATCCATTTGTCCTTCTGCATCTATTTTCCCAAACCATGCACTCATACTGTTATTATGTCGCTAAGTAATTAGACTACCTTGCCCAAATATTATGGATTATAAAAGGATAGCAGCATTAGTGAAAAATACACATTTTGAACCCAAAAACCCATTTGAGTTTTTAAGTTCAAAATACAGGCCTACCTCCTCCCCTACAGCCTGCCTGTCCATCTCCAAAAATACCCTTTTTAATAATTATACGCTCCTCCTTTGCATTGAAAAAAAGCAAACAGTAAAGTTGCCAGATGCGGCCATCCTTTCATCCATTTGTCCTTCTGCATCTATTTTCCCAAACCATGCACTCATACTGTTATTATGTTGCCAAGTAATTAGACTACCCTGCCACAAAAATTATGGATTATAAAAGGATAGCAGCATTAGTGAAAAAAAACACATTTTGAACCCAAAAACCCATTTGAGTTTTTAAGTTCAAAATACAGGCCTACCTCCTCCCCTACAGCCTGCCTGTCCATCTCCAAAAATACAATTTTTAATAATTATATGCTCCTCCTTTGCATTGAAAAAAAGCAAACAGTAAAGTTGCCAGATGCGGCCATCCTTTCATCCATTTGTCCTTCTGCATCTATTTTCCCAAACCATGCACTCATACTGTTATTATGTCGCCAAGTAATAAGACTACCTGGAACAAAATTATGGATTATAAAAGGATAGCAGCATTAGTGAAAAATACACATTTTGAACCCAAAAACCCATTTGAGTTTTTAAGTTCAAAATACAGGCCTACCTCCTTCCCGACAGCCTGCCTGTCCATCTCCAAAAATACGATTTTTAATAATTATACGCTTCTCCTTTGCATTGAAAAAAAGCAAACAGTAAAGTTGCCAGATGCGGCCATCCTTTCATCTATTTGTCCTTCTGCATCTATTTTCCCAAACCATGCACTCATACTGTTATTATGTCGCCAAGTAATTAGACTACCTGGCCCAAAAATGATGGATTATAAAAGGATAGCAGCATAAGGAAAAAAATACACATTTTGAACCCAAAAACCCATTTGAGTTTTTAAGTTCAAAATACAGGCCTACCTCCTCCCCTACAGCCTGCCTGTCCATCTCCAAAAATAGCCTTTTAATAATTATACGCTCCTCCTTTGCATTGAAAAAAAGCAAACAGTAACGTTGCCAGATGCGGCCATCCTTTCATCCATTTGTCCTTCTGCATCTATTTTCCCAAACCACGCACTCATACTGTTATTATGTCGCCAAGTAATTAGACTACCTGGCCCAAAAATGATGGATTATAAAAGGATAGCAGCATAAGGGAAAAATACACATTTTGAACCCAAAAACCCATTTGAGTTTTTAAGTTCAAAATACAGGCCTACCTCCTCCCCTACAGCCTGCCTGTCCATCTCCAAAAATACCCTTTTTAATAATTATACGCTCCTCCTTTGCATTGAAAAAAAGCAAACAGTAAAGTTGCCAGATGCGGCCATCCTTTCATCCATTTGTCCTTCTGCATCTATTTTCCCAAACCATGCACTCATACTGTTATTATGTCGCCAAGTAATTAGACTACCTTGCCCAAAAATTATGGATTATAAAAGGATAGCAGCATTAGTGAAAAATACACATTTTGAACCCAAAAACCCATTTGAGTTTTTAAGTTCAAAATACAGGCCTACCTCCTCCCCTACAGCCTGCCTGTCCATCTCCAAAAATACCCTTTTTAATAATTATACGCTCCTCCTTTGCATTGAAAAAAAGCAAACAGTAAAGTTGCCAGATGCGGCCATCCTTTCATCCATTTGTCCTTCTGCATCTATTTTCCCAAACCATGCACTCATACTGTTATTATGTCGCCAAGTAATTAGACTACCCTGCCCAAAAATTATGGATTATAAAAGGATAGCAGCATTAGTGAAAAAAAACACATTTTGAACCCAAAAACCCATTTGAGTTTTTAAGTTCAAAATACAGGCCTACCTCCTCCCCTACAGCCTGCCTGTCCATCTCCAAAAATACCATTTTTAATAATTATACGCTCCTCCTTTGCATTGAAAAAAAGCAAACAGTAAAGTTGCCAGATGCGGCCATCCTTTCATCCATTTGTCCTTCTGCATCTATTTTCCCAAACCATGCACTCATACTGTTATTATGTCGCCAAGTAATTAGACTACCTGGAACAAAAATTATGGATTATAAAAGGATAGCAGCATTAGTGAAAAATACACATTTTGAACCCAAAAACCCATTTGAGTTTTTAAGTTCAAAATGCAGGCCTACCTCCTCCCCTACAGCCTGCCTGTCCATCTCCAAAAATACGATTTTTAATAATTATACGCTTCTCCTTTGCATCGAAAAAAAGCAAACAGTAAAGTTGCCAGATGCGGCCATCCTTTCATCCATTTGTCCTTCTGCATCTATTTTCCCAAACCATGCACTCATACTGTTATTATGTCGCCAAGTAATTAGACTACCTTGCCCAAAAATTATGGATTATAAAAGGGTAGCAGCATAAGGGAACATTATCGTATTTATCGGGTGTACCACGCATCCGCCTATAACACACACCCTCATTTTATCAAGGATATTTGGGTAAAAGAATTTTTTTACCCAAATATCCTTCATAAAATGAGGGTGCGTGTGTGTGCATGTGTATACCCCGATACACTGCTTCTCACCCCACAGAGCCCCCAGGAAAGGCAGGGGGAGAGAGGCCGTCGCTGCCTGCTTCTCTCTTCCTGCCTTTCCTGGGGTCTAGAGCCCTGCTACCGCCGCTTCTCTCCCCCTGCTATCGGCGCCGCTGCCCCTTCTCTCCCCCTGGCTATCGGTGCCGCTGTCCCATTGCCAGCGCCGATAGCCAGGGGGAGAGAAGCGGTGTCGGCAATGGGGCAGCTGCACCGATAGCCAGGGGGAGATAAGGGGCAGCGGCACCCATTGCCGTCGCCGCTGCCCCGTTGCCTCCCCCATCCCTAGTTGTATAATTACCTGTTGCCGGGGTCGGGTCCGCGCTGCTTCAGGCCTCCGGTGTGCGTCCCCTACATCATTGCTATGCGTTGCGCGACGCAATGACGAGTGATGTCACTCGTCATTGCGCCGCGCCATGCAGCGCATAGCATTGACGCAGGGGATGCACTCCGGAGGCCTGAAGCAGCGCTGACCCGACCCCAGCAACAGGTAATTATACAACCGGGGATGGGGGAGGCAACAGGGAAGCGGCGCCGGCAATGGGTGCCGCTGCCCCTTCTTTCTTTCTTTCTACCTCCTCCCCTACAGCCTGCCTGTCCATCTCCAAAAATACCCTTTTTAATAATTATACGCTCCTCCTTTGCATTGAAAAAAAGCAAACAGTAAAGGTGCCAGATGCGGCCATCCTTTCATCCATTTGTCCTTCTGCATCTATTTTCCCAAACCATGCACTCATACTGTTATTATGTCGCCAAGTAATTAGACTACCTGGCCCAAAAATTATGGATTATAAAAGGATAGCAGCATAAGGGAAAAATACATATTTTGAACCCAAAAACCCATTTGAGTTTTTAAGTTCAAAATACAGGCCTACCTCCTCCCCATCAGCCTGCCTGTCCATCTCCAAAAATACCCTTTTTTAATAATTATGCACTCTTCATTTGCTTTGGAAAAACAAACAGTTAAGTTGCCATATGCTGCTATCCTTTCATCGATTTGTGCTTCTACACCTATGTTCCCCAACCATCATACACTCATACTGTTTTCACTTTGCCCAGTTATCGGACAACCTGGCCCCAAAATTATGGATTATAAAAGGATAGCAGCATAAGGGAAAAATACACATTTTGAACCCAAAAACCCATTTGAGTTTTTAAGTTCAAAATACAGGCCTACCTCCTCCCCTACAGCCTGCCTGTCCATCTCCAAAAATACCCTTTTTAATAATTATACGCTCCTCCTTTGCATTGAAAAAAAGCAAACAGTAAAGTTGCCAAATGCGGCCATCCTTTCATCCATTTGTCCTTCTGCATCTATTTTCCCAAACCATGCACTCATACTGTTATTATGTCGCCAAGTAATTAGACTACCTGGCCCAAAAATTATGGATTATAAAAGGATAGCAGCATAAGGGAAAAATACATATTTTGAACCCAAAAACCCATTTGAGTTTTTAAGTTCAAAATACAGGCCTACCTCCTCCCCATCAGCCTGCCTGTCCATCTCCAAAAATACCCTTTTTTAATAATTATGCACTCTTCATTTGCTTTGGAAAAACAAACAGTTAAGTTGCCATATGCTGCTATCCTTTCATCGATTTGTGCTTCTACACCTATGTTCCCAAACCATCATACACTCATACTGTTTTCACTTTGCCCAGTTATCGGACAACCTGGCCCCAAAATTATGGATTATAAAAGGATAGCAGCATAAGGGAAAAATACACATTTTGAACCCAAAAACCCATTTGAGTTTTTAAGTTCAAAATACAGGCCTACCTCCTCCCCTACAGCCTGCCTGTCCATCTCCAAAAATAGCCTTTTAATAATTATACGCTCCTCCTTTGCATTGAAAAAAAGCAAACAGTAAAGTTGCCAGATGCGGCCATCCTTTCATCCATTTGTCCTTCTGCATCTATTTTCCCAAACCACGCACTCATACTGTTATTATGTCGCCAAGTAATTAGACTACCTGGCCCAAAAATGATGGATTATAAAAGGATAGCAGCATAAGGGAAAAATAAACATTTTGAACCCAAAAACCCATTTGAGTTTTTAAGTTCAAAATACAGGCCTACCTCCTCCCCTACAGCCTGCCTGTCCATCTCCAAAAATACCCTTTTTAATAATTATACGCTCCTCCTTTGCATTGAAAAAAAGCAAACAGTAAAGTTGCCAGATGCGGCCATCCTTTCATCCATTTGTCCTTCTGCATCTATTTTCCCAAACCATGCACTCATACTGTTATTATGTCGCCAAGTAATTAGACTACCTTGCCCAAATATTATGGATTATAAAAGGATAGCAGCATTAGTGAAAAATACACATTTTGAACCCAAAAACCCATTTGAGTTTTTAAGTTCAAAATACAGGCCTACCTCCTCCCCTACAGCCTGCCTGTCCATCTCCAAAAATACCCTTTTTAATAATTATACGCTCCTCCTTTGCATTGAAAAAAAGCAAACAGTAAAGTTGCCAGATGCGGCCATCCTTTCATCCATTTGTCCTTCTGCATCTATTTTCCCAAACCATGCACTCATACTGTTATTATGTCGCCAAGTAATTAGACTACCCTGCCCAAAAATTATGGATTATAAAAGGATAGCAGCATTAGTGAAAAAAAACACATTTTGAACCCAAAAACCCATTTGAGTTTTTAAGTTCAAAATACAGGCCTACCTCCTCCCCTACAGCCTGCCTGTCCATCTCCAAAAATACAATTTTTAATAATTATATGCTCCTCCTTTGCATTGAAAAAAAGCAAACAGTAAAGTTGCCAGATGCGGCCATCCTTTCATCCATTTGTCCTTCTGCATCTATTTTCCCAAACCATGCACTCATACTGTTATTATGTCGCCAAGTAATAAGACTACCTGGAACAAAATTATGGATTATAAAAGGATAGCAGCATTAGTGAAAAATACACATTTTGAACCCAAAAACCCATTTGAGTTTTTAAGTTCAAAATACAGGCCTACCTCCTTCCCGACAGCCTGCCTGTCCATCTCCAAAAATACGATTTTTAATAATTATACGCTTCTCCTTTGCATTGAAAAAAAGCAAACAGTAAAGTTGCCAGATGCGGCCATCCTTTCATCCATTTGTCCTTCTGCATCTATTTTCCCAAACCATGCACTCATACTGTTATTATGTCGCCAAGTAATTAGACTACCTGGAACAAAAATTATGGATTATAAAAGGATAGCAGCATTAGTGAAAAAAAACACATTTTGAACCCAAAAACCCATTTGAGTTTTTAAGTTCAAAATACAGGCCTACCTCCTCCCCTACAGCCTGCCTGTCCATCTCCAAAAATACAATTTTTAATAATTATACGCTCCTCCTTTGCATTGAAAAAAAGCAAACAGTAAAGTTGCCAGATGCGGCCATCCTTTCATCCATTTGTCCTTCTGCATCTATTTTCCCAAACCATGCACTCATACTGTTATTATGTCGCCAAGTAATTAGACTACCTGGAACAAAAATTATGGATTATAAAAGGATAGCAGCATTAGTGAAAAATACACATTTTGAACCCAAAAACCCATTTGAGTTTTTAAGTTCAAAATACAGGCCTACCTCCTCCCCTACAGCCTGCCTGTCCATCTCCAAAAATACGATTTTTAATAATTATACGCTTCTCCTTTGCATTGAAAAAAAAGCAAACAGTAAAGTTGCCAGATGCGGCCATCCTTTCATCCATTTGTCCTTCTGCATCTATTTTCCCAAACCATGCACTCATACTGTTATTATGTCGCCAAGTAATTAGACTACCTGGCCCAAAAATTATGGATTATAAAAGGGTAGCAGCATAAGGGAACATTACCGTATTTATCGGGGGTGTACCACGCATCCGCCTATAACACACACCCTCATTTTATCAAGGATATTTGGGTAAAATAATTTTTTTACCCAAATATCCTTCATAAAATGAGGGTGCGTGTGTGTGCATGTGTATACCCCGATACACTGCTTCTCACCCCACAGAGCCCCCAGGAAAGGCAGGGGGAGAGAGGCCGTCGCTGCCTGCTTCTCTCCCCCTGCCTTTCCTGGGGTCTAGAGCCCTGCTACCGCCGCTTCTCTCCCCCTGCTATCGGCGCCGCTGCCCCTTCTCTCCCCCTGGCTATCGGTGCCGCTGTCCCATTGCCAGCGCCGATAGCCAGGGGGAGAGAAGCGGTGTCGGCAATGGGGCAGCTGCACCGATAGCCAGGGGGAGATAAGGGGCAGCGGCACCCATTGCCGTCGCCGCTGCCCCGTTGCCTCCCCCATCCCTAGTTGTATAATTACCTGTTGCCGGGGTCGGGTCCGCGCTGCTTCAGGCCTCCGGTGTGCGTCCCCTACATCATTGCTATGCGTTGCGCGACGCAATGACGAGTGATGTCACTCGTCATTGCGCCGCGCCATGCAGCGCATAGCATTGACGCAGGGGATGCACTCCGGAGGCCTGAAGCAAAGCTGACCCGACCCCAGCAACAGGTAATTATACAACCGGGGATGGGGGAGGCAACAGGGAAGCGGCACCGGCAATGGGTGCCGCTGCCCCTTCTTTCTTTCTTTCTACCTCCTCCCCTACAGCCTGCCTGTCCATCTCCAAAAATACCCTTTTTAATAATTATACGCTCCTCCTTTGCATTGAAAAAAAGCAAACAGTAAAGTTGCCAAATGCAGCCATCCTTTTATCCATTTGTACTTCTGCATCTATTTTCCCAAACCATGCACTCATACTGTTATTATGACACCAAGTAATTAGACTACCTTGCCCAAAAATTATGGATTATAAAAGGATAGCAGCATTAGTGAAAAATACACATTTTGAACCCAAAAACCCATTTGAGATTTTAAGTTCAAAATACAGGCCTACCTCCTCCCCTACAGCCTGCCTGTCCATCTCCAAAAATACCCTTTTTAATAATTATACGCTCCTCCTTTGCATTGAAAAAAAGCAAACAGTAAAGTTGCCAGATACGGCCATCCTTTCATCCATTTGTCCTTCTGCATCTATTTTCCCAAACCATACACTCATACTGTTATTATGTAGCCAAGTAATTAGACTACCTGGCCCAAAAATTATGGATTATAAAAGGGTAGCAGCATAAGGGAACATTACCGTATTTATCGGGGTGTACCACGCATCCGCTGATAACACACACCCTCATTTTATCAAGGATATTTGGGTAAAATAATTTTTTTACCCAAATGTCCTTCATAAAATGAGGCTGCGTGTGTGTGCATGTGTATACCCCGATACACTGCTTCTCACCCCACAGGGCCCCCAGGAAAGGCAGGGGGAGAGAGGCCGTCGCTGCCTGCTTCTCTCCCCCTGCCTTTCCTGGGGTCTAGAGCCCTGCTACCGCCTCTTCTCTCCCCCTGCTATCGGCGCCGCTGCCCCTTCTCTCCCCCTGGCTATCCGTGCCGCTGTCCCATTGCCAGCGCCGATAGCCAGGGGGAGAGAAGCGGTGTCGGCAATGGGGCAGCTGCACCGATAGCCAGGGGGAGATAAGGGGCTGCGGCACCCATTGCCGTCGCCGCTGCCCCGTTGCCTCCCCCATCCCTAGTTGTATAATTACCTGTTGCCAGGGTCGGGTCCGCGCTGCTTCAGGCCTCCGGTGTGCGTCCCCTACATCATTGCTATGCGTTGCGAGACGCAATGACGAGTGATGTCACTCGTCATTGCGCCGCGCCATGCAGCGCATAGCAACGACGCAGGGGATGCACCCCGGAGTCCTGAAGCAGCGCTGACCCGACCCCAGCAACAGGTAATTATACAACCGGGGATGGGGGAGGCAACAGGGAAGCGGCGCCGGCAATGGGTGCCGCTGCCCCTTCTTTCTTTCTTTCTACCTCCTCCCCTACAGCCTGCCTGTCCATCTCCAAAAATACCCTTTTTAATAATTATACGCTCCTCCTTTGCATTGAAAAAAAGCAAACAGTAAAGGTGCCAGATGCGGCCATCCTTTCATCCATTTGTCCTTCTGCATCTATTTTCCCAAACCATGCACTCATACTGTTATTATGTCGCCAAGTAATTAGACTACCTGGCCCAAAAATTATGGATTATAAAAGGATAGCAGCATTAGTGAAAAATACACATTTTGAACCCAAAAACCCATTTGAGTTTTTAAGTTCAAAATACAGGCCTACCTCCTCCCCTACAGCCTGCCTGTCCATCTCCAAAAATACGATTTTTAATAATTATACGCCTCTCCTTTGCATTGAAAAAAAGCAAACAGTAAAGTTGCCAGATGCGGCCATCCTTTCATCCATTTGTCCTTCTGCATCTATTTTCCCAAACCATGCACTCATACTGTTATTATGTCGCCAAGTAATTAGACTACCTTGCCCAAAAATTATGGATTATAAAAGGATAGCAGCATTAGTGAAAAAAACACATTTTGAACCCAAAAACCCATTTGAGTTTTTAAGTTCAAAATACAGGCCTACCTCCTCCCCTACAGCCTGCCTGTCCATCTTCAAAAATACCCTTTTAATAATTATACGCTCCTCCTTTGCATTGAAAAAAAGCAAACAGTAAAGTTGCCATATGCGGCCATCCTTTCATCCATTTGTCCTTCTGCATCTATTTTCCCAAACCATGCACTCATACTGTTATTATGTCGCCAAGTAATTAGACTACCTTGCCCAAAAATTAGGGATTATAAAAGGATAGCAGCATTAGTGAAAAATACACATTTTGAACCCAAAAACCCATTTGAGTTTTTAAGTTCAAAATACAGGCCTACCTCCTCCCCTACAGCCTGCCTGTCCATCTCCAAAAATACCCTTTTTAATAAGTATACGCTCCTCCTTTGCATTGAAAAAAAGCAAACAGTAAAGTTGCCAGATGCGGCCATCCTTTCATCCATTTGTCCTTCTGCATCTATTTTCCCAAACCATGCACTCATACTGTTATTATGTCGCCAAGTTATTAGACTACCTGGCCCAAAAATTATGGATTATAAAAGGGTAGCAGCATAAGGGAACATTACCGTATTTATCGGGGTGTACCACGCATCCGCCTATAACACACACCCTCATTTTACCAAGGATATTTGGGTAAAATAATTTTTTTACCCAAATATCCTTCATAAAATGAGGGTGCGTGTGTGTGCATGTGTATACCCCGATACACTGCTTCTCACCCCACAGAGCCCCCAGGAAAGGCAGGGGGAGAGAGGCCGTCGCTGCCTGCTTCTCTCCCCCTGCCTTTCCTGGGGTCTAGAGCCCTGCTACCGCCGCTTCTCTCCCCCTGCTATCGGCGCCGCTGCCCCTTCTCTCCCCCTGGCTATCGGTGCCGCTGTCCCATTGCCAGCGCCGATAGCCAGGGGGAGAGAAGCGGTGTCGGCAATGGGGCAGCTGCACCGATAGCCAGGGGGAGATAAGGGGCAGCGGCACCCATTGCCGTCGCCGCTGCCCCGTTGCCTCCCCCATCCCTAGTTGTATAATTACCTGTTGCTGGGGTCAGGTCCGCGCTGCTTCAGGCCTCCGGTGTGCGTCCCCTACATCATTGCTATGCGTTGCGAGACGCAATGACGAGTGATGTCACTCGTCATTGCGCCGCGCCATGCAGCGCATAGCAACGACGCAGGGGATGCACCCCGGAGTCCTGAAGCAGCGCTGACCCGACCCCAGCAACAGGTAATTATACAACCGGGGATGGGGGAGGCAACAGGGAAGCGGCGCCGGCAATGGGTGCCGCTGCCCCTTCTTTCTTTCTACCTCCTCCCCTACAGCCTGCCTGTCCATCTCCAAAAATACCCTTTTTAATAATTATACGCTCCTCCTTTGCATTGAAAAAAAGCAAACAGTAAAGGTGCCAGATGCGGCCATCCTTTCATCCATTTGTCCTTCTGCATCTATTTTCCCAAACCATGCACTCATACTGTTATTATGTCGCCAAGTAATTAGACTACCTGGCCCAAAAATTATGGATTATAAAAGGATAGCAGCATAAGGGAAAAATACATATTTTGAACCCAAAAACCCATTTGAGTTTTTAAGTTCAAAATACAGGCCTACCTCCTCCCCATCAGCCTCCCTGTCCATCTCCAAAAATACCCATTTTTAATAATTATGCACTCTTCATTTGCTTTGGAAAAACAAACAGTTAAGTTGCCATATGCTGTTATCCTTTCATCGATTTGTGCTTCTACACCTATGTTCCCAAACCATCATACAGTCATACTGTTTTCACTTTGCCAAGTTATCGGACAACCTGGCCCCAAAATTATGGATTATAAAAGGATAGCAGCATAAGGGAAAAATACACATTTTGAACCCAAAAACCCATTTGAGTTTTTAAGTTCAAAATACAGGCCTACCTCCTCCCCTACAGCCTGCCTGTCCATCTCCAAAAAAAAACTTTTAATAATTATACGCTCCTCCTTTGCATTGAAAAAAAGCAAACAGTAAAGTTGCCAGATGCGGCCATCCTTTCATCCATTTGTCCTTCTGCATCTATTTTCCCAAACCATGCACTCATACTGTTATTATGTCGCCAAGTAATTAGACTACCTTGCCCAAAAATTATGGATTATAAAAGGATAGCAGCATTAGTGAAAAATACACATTTTGAACCCAAAAACCCATTTGAGTTTTTAAGTTCAAAATACAGGCCTACCTCCTCCCCTACAGCCTGCCTGTCCATCTCCAAAAATACCCTTTTTAATAATTATACGCTCCTCCTTTGCATTGAAAAAAAGCAAACAGTAAAGTTGCCAGATGCGGCCATCCTTTCATCCATTTGTCCTTCTGCATCTATTTTCCCAAACCATGCACTCATACTGTTATTATGTCGCCAAGTAATTAGACTACCTGGCTCAAAAATTATGGATTATAAAAGGGTAGCAGCATAAGGGAACATTACCGTATTTATCGGGGTGTACCACGCATCCGCCTATAACACACACCCTCATTTTATCAAGGATATTTGGGTAAAAGAATTTTTTTACCCAAATATCCTTCATAAAATGAGGGTGCGTGTGTGTGCATGTGTATACCCCGATACACTGCTTCTCACCCCACAGAGCCCCCAGGAAAGGCAGGGGGAGAGAGGCCGTCGCTGCCTGCTTCTCTCCCCCTGCCTTTCCTGGGGTCTAGAGCCCTGCTACCGCCTCTTCTCTCCCCCCGCTATCGGCGCCGCTGCCCCTTCTCTCCCCCTGGCTATCGGTGCCGCTGTCCCATTGCCAGCGCCGATAGCCAGGGGGAGAGAAGCGGTGTCGGCAATGGGGCAGCTGCACCGATAGCCAGGGGGAGATAAGTAATTAGACTACCTGGGCCAAAAATTATGGATTATAAAAGCATAGCAGCATAAGGGAAAAATACACATTTTGAACCCAAAAACCCATTTGAGTTTTTAAGTTCAAAATACAGGCCTACCTCCTCCCCTACAGCCTGCCTGTCCATCTTCAAAAATACCCTTTTTAATAATTATACGCTCCTCCTTTGCATTGAAAAAAAGCAAACAGTAAAGTTGCCAGATGCGGCCATTCCTTCATCCATTTGTCCTTCTGCATCTATTTTCCCAAACCATGCACTCATACTGTTATTATGTCGCCAAGTAATTAGACTACCTGGCCCAAACATTATGAATTATAAAAGGATAGCAGCATTAGTGAAAAAAACACATTTTGAACCCAAAAACCCATTTGAGTTTTTAAGTTCAAAATACAGGCCTACCTCCTCCCCTACAGCCTGCCTGTCCATCTCCAAAAATACGATTTTTAATAATTATACGCCTCTCCTTTGCATTGAAAAAAAGCAAACAGTAAAGTTGCCAGATGCGGCCATCCTTTCATCCATTTGTCCTTCTGCATCTATTTTCCCAAACCATGCACTCATACTGTTATTATGTCGCCAAGTAATTAGACTACCTGGCCCAAAAATTATGGTTTATAAAAGGATAGCAGCATTAGTGAAAAATACACATTTTGAACCCAAAAACCCATTTGAGTTTTTAAGTTCAAAATACAGGCCTACCTCCTCCCCTACAGCCTGCCTGTCCATCTCCAAAAATACCCTTTTAATAATTATACGCTCCTCCTTTGCATTGAAAAAAAGCAAACAGTAAAGTTGCCAGATGCGGCCATCCTTTCATCCATTTGTCCTTCTGCATCTATTTTCCCAAACCATGCACTCATACTGTTATTATGTCGCCAAGTAATTAGACTACCTTGCCCAAAAATTATGGATTATAAAAGGATAGCAGCATTAGTGAAAAAAACACATTTTGAACCCAAAAACCCATTTGAGTTTTTAAGTTCAAAATACAGGCCTACCTCCTCCCCTACAGCCTGCCTGTCCATCTCCAAAAATAGCCTTTTAATAATTATACGCTCCTCCTTTGCATTGAAAAAAAGCAAACAGTAAAGTTGCCAGATGCGGCCATCCTTTCATCCATTTGTCCTTCTGCACCTATTTTCCCAAACCACACACTCATACTGTTATTATGTCGCCAAGTAATTAGACTACCTGGCCCAAAAATTATGGATTATAAAAGGATAGCAGCATTAGGGAAAAATACACATTTTGAACCCAAAAACCCATTTGAGTTTTTAAGTTCAAAATACAGGCCTACCTCCTCCCCTACAGCCTGCCTGTCCATCTCCAAAAATACCCATTTTTAATAATTATGCACTCTTCATTTGCTTTGGAAAAACAAACAGTTAAGTTGCCATATGCTGCTATCCTTTCATCGATTTGTGCTTCTACACCTATGTTCCCAAACCATCATACACTCATACTGTTTTCACTTTGCCAAGTTATCGGACAACCTGGCCCCAAAATTATGGATTATAAAAGGATAGCAGCATAAGGGAAAAATACACATTTTGAACTCAAAAACCCATTTGAGTTTTTAAGTTCAAAATACAGGCCTACCTCCTCCCCTACAGCCTGCCTGTCCATCTCCAAAAATAGCCTTTTAATAATTATACGCTCCTCCTTTGCATTGAAAAAAAGCAAACAGTAAAGTTGCCAGATGCGGCCATCCTTTCATCCATTTGTCCTTCTGCATCTATTTTCCCCAAACCACGCACTCATACTGTTATTATGTCTCCAAGTAATTAGACTACCTGGCCCAAACATTATGAATTATAAAAGGATAGCAGCATTAGTGAAAAAAACACATTTTGAACCCAAAAACCCATTTGAGTTTTTAAGTTCAAAATACAGGCCTACCTCCTCCCCTACAGCCTGCCTGTCCATCTCCAAAAATACAATTTTTAATAATTATACGCCTCTCCTTTGCATTGAAAAAAAGCAAACAGTAAAGTTGCCAGATGCGGCCATCCTTTCATCCATTTGTCCTTCTGCATCTATTTTCCCAAACCATGCACTCATACTGTTATTATGTCGCCAAGTAATTAGACTACCTGGCCCAAAAATTATGGTTTATAAAAGGATAGCAGCATTAGTGAAAAATACACATTTTGAACCCAAAAACCCATTTGAGTTTTTAAGTTCAAAGTATAGGCCTACCTCCTCCCCTACAGCCTGCCTGTCCATCTCAAAAAATACCCTTTTAATAATTATACGCTCCTCCTTTGCATTGAAAAAAAGCAAACAGTAAAGTTGCCAGATGCGGCCATCCTTTCATCCATTTGTCCTTCTGCATCTATTTTCCCAAACCATTAACTCATACTGTTATTATGTCGCCAAGTTATTAGACTACCTTGCCCAAAAATTATGGATTATAAAAGGATAGCAGCATTAGTGAAAAAAACACATTTTGAACCCAAAAACCCATTTGAGTTTTTAAGTTCAAAATACAGGCCTACCTCCTCCCCTACAGCCTGCCTGTCCATCTCCAAAAATACCCTTTTTAATAATTATACGCTCCTCCTTTGCATTGAAAAAAAGCAAACAGTAAAGTTGCCAGATGCGGCCATCCTTTCATCCATTTGTCCTTCTGCATCTATTTTCCCAAACCATGCACTCATACTGTTATTATGTCGCCAAGTAATTAGACTACCTGGCCCAAAAATTATGGATTATAAAAGGGTAGCAGCATAAGGGAACATTACCGTATTTATCGGGGTGTACATCGCACCGGCCTATAACACGCACCCTCATTTTACCAAGGATATTTGGGTAAAAAAAGTTTTTACCCAAATATCCTTCATAAAATGAGGGTGCGTGTGTGTGCATGTGTGTACCCCGATACACTGCTTCTCAACCCACAGAGCCCCCAGGAAAGGCAGGGGGAGAGAGGCCGTCGCTGCCTGCTTCTCTCCCCCTGCCTTTCCTGGGGTCTAGAGCCCTGCTACCGCCGCTTCTCTCCCCCTGCTATCGGCACCGCTGCCCCTTCTCTCCCCCTGGCTATCGGTGCCGCTGTCCCATTGCCAGCGCCGATAGCCAGGGGGAGAGAAGCGGCGCCGGTAATGGGGCAACGGCACCGATAGCCAGGGGGGCATAAGGGGCAGCGGCACCCATTGCCGGCGCCGCTGCCCCGTTGCCTCCCCCATCCCTAGTTGTATAATTACCTGTTGCCGGGGTCGGGTCCGAGCTGCTTCAGGCCTCTGTTGTGCGTCCCCTGCATCATTGCTATGCGTTGCGAGACGCAATGACGAGTGACGTCTCTCGTCATTGCGCCGCGCCATGCAAAGCATAGCAACGACGCAGGGAATGCACACCGGAGGCCTGAAGCAGCGCTGACCCGACCCCAGCAACAGGTAATTATACAACCGGGGATGGGGGAGGCAACGGGGCAGCGACGCCGGCAATAGGTGCCACTGCCCCTTCTTTCCCCCTGTCTGTCGACATCGTTGCCCCATTGCCGGCGCCGTTTCTCTCCCCCTGGCTATCGGCGCCGGCAATGGGGCAGCGGCACTGATAGCCAGGGGGAGAGAAGGGGCAGCAGCGCCGATAGCAGGGGTAACCATCATACACTAATACTGTTTTCACTTTGCATAGTTATCGGACAACCTGGCCCCAAAATTATGGATTATAAAAGGATAGCAGCATAAGGGAAAAATACATATTTTGAACCCAAAAACCCATTTGAGTTTTTAAGTTCAAAATACAGGCCTACCTCCTCCCCATCAGCCTGCCTGTCCATCTCCAAAAATACCCTTTTTTAATAATTATGCACTCTTCATTTGCTTTGGAAAAACAAACAGTTAAGTTGCCATATGCTGCTATCCTTTCATTGATTTGTGCTTCTACACCTATGTTCCCAAACCATCATACACTCATACTGTTTTCACTTTGCCAAGTTATCGGACAACCTGGCCCCAAAATGATGGATTATAAAAGGATAGCAGCATAAGGGAAAAATACACATTTTGAACCCAAAAACCCATTTGAGTTTTTAAGTTCAAAATACAGGCCTAACTCCTCCCCTTTTGTCCATCTCCAAAAATACCCTTTTTAATAATTATACGCTCCTCCTTTGCATTGAAAAAAAGCAAACAGTAAAGTTGCCAGATGAGGCCATCCTTTCATCCATTTGTCCTTCTGCATCTATTTTCCCAAACCATGCACTCATACTGTTATTATGTCGCCAAGTAATTAGACTACCTGGAACAAAAATTATGGATTATAAAAGGATAGCAGCATTAGTGAAAAATACACATTTTGAACCCCAAAACCCATTTGAGTTTTTAAGTTCAAAATACAGGCCTACCTCCTCCCCTACAGCCTGCCTGTCCATCTCCAAAAATACGATTTTTAATAATTATACGCTTCTCCTTTGCATTGAAAAAAAGCAAACAGTAAAGTTGCCAGATGCGGCCATCCTTTCATCCATTTGTCCTTCCGCATCTATTTTCCCAAACCATGCACTCATACTGTTATTATGTCGCCAAGTAATTGGACTACCTGGCCCAAAAATTATGGTTTATAAAAGGATAGCAGCATTAGTGAAAAATACACATTTTGAACCCAAAAACCCATTTGAGTTTTTAAGTTCAAAATACAGGCCTACCTCCTCCCCTACAGCCTGCCTGTCCATCTCCAAAAATACCCTTTTAATAATTATACGCTCCTCCTTTGCATTGAAAAAAAGCAAACAGTAAAGTTGCCAGATGCGGCCATCCTTTCATCCATTTGTCCTTCTGCATCTATTTTCCCAAACCATGCACTCATACTGTTATTATGTCGCCAAGTAATTAGACTACCTTGCCCAAAAATTTAGGATTATTAAAGGATAGCAGCATTAGTGAAAAATACACATTTTGAACCCAAAAACCCATTTGAGTTTTTAAGTTCAAAATACAGGCCTACCTCCTCCCCTACAGCCTGCCTGTCCATCTCCAAAAATACCCTTTTTAATAATTATACGCTCCTCCTTTGCATTGAAAAAAAGCAAACAGTAAAGTTGCCAGATGCGGCCATCCTTTCATCCATTTGTCCTTCTGCATCTATTTTCCCAAACCATGCACTCATACTGTTATTATGTCGCCAAGTAATTAGACTACCTGGCCCAAACATTATGAATTATAAAAGGATAGCAGCATTAGTGAAAAAAACACATTTTGAACCCAAAAACCCACTTGAGTTTTTAAGTTCAAAATACAGGCCTACCTCCTCCCCTACAGTCTGCCTGTCCATCTCCAAAAATACCCTTTTTAATAATTATACGCTCCTCCTTTGCATTGAAAAAAAGCAAACAGTAAAGTTGCCAGATGCGGCCATCCTTTCATCCATTTGTCCTTCTGCATCTATTTTCCCAAACCATGCACTCATACTGTTATTATGTCGCCTAGTAATTAGACTAACTGGCCCAAAAATTATGGATTATAAAAGGGTAGCAGCATAAGGGAACATAACCGTATTTATCGGGTTGTACAACGCACCGGCCTATAACACGCACCCTCATTTTACCAAGGATATTTGGGTAAAAAAAGTTTTTACCCAAATATCCTTCATAAAATGAGGGTGCGTGTGTGTGCATGTGTATACCCCGATACACTGCTTCTCAACCCACAGAGCCCCCAGGAAAGGCAGGGGGAGAGAGGCCATCGCTGCCTGCTTCTCTCCCCCTGCCTTTCCTGGGGTCTAGAGCCCTGCTACCGCCGCTTCTCTCCCCCTGCTATCGGCGCCGCAGCCGCTTCTCTCCCCCTGGCTATCGGTGCCGCTGTCCCATTGCCAGCGCCGATAGCCAGGGGGAGAGAAGCGGCGCCGGTAATGGGGCAACGGCACTGATAGCCAGGGGGGCTTAAGGGGCAGCGGCACCCATTGCCGTCGCCGCTGCCCCGTTGCCTCCACCATCCCTAGTTGTATAATTACCTGTTGCCGGGGTCGGGTCCGCGCTGCTTCAGGCCTCCGGTGTGCGTCCCCTGCATCATTGCTATGCATTGCGAGACGCAATGACGAGTGATGTCACTCGTCATTTCGCCGCGCCATGCAGCGCATAGCAACAACGCAGGGGATGCACCCCGGAGTCCTGAAGCAGCGCTGACCCGACCCCAGCAACAGGTAATTATACAACCGGGGATGGGGGAGGCAACAGGGAAGCGGCGCCGGCAATGGGTGCCGCTGCCCCTTCTTTCTTTCTACCTCCTCCCCTACAGCCTGCCTGTCCATCTCCAAAAATACCCTTTTTAATAATTATACGCTCCTCCTTTGCATTGAAAAAAAGCAAACAGTAAAGGTGCCAGATGCGGCCATCCTTTCATCCATTTGTCCTTCTGCATCTATTTTCCCAAACCATGCACTCATACTGTTATTATGTCGCCAAGTAATTAGACTACCTGGCCCAAAAATTATGGATTATAAAAGGATAGCAGCATAAGGGAAAAATACATATTTTGAACCCAAAAACCCATTTGAGTTTTTAAGTTCAAAATACAGGCCTACCTCCTCCCCATCAGCCTGCCTGTCCATCTCCAAAAGTACCCTTTTTTAATAATTATGCACTCTTCATTTGCTTTGGAAAAACAAACAGTTAAGTTGCCATATGCTGCTATCCTTTCATCGATTTGTGCTTCTACACCTATGTTCCCAAACCAACATACACTCATACTGTTTTCACTTTGCCAAGTTATCGGACAACCTGGCCCCAAAATTATGGATTATAAAAGGATAGCAGCATAAGGGAAAAATACACATTTTGAACCCAAAAACCCATTTGAGTTTTTAAGTTCAAAATACAGGCCTACCTCCTCCCCTTCAGCCTGCCTGTCCATCTCTAAAAATAGCCTTTTCCGAAATCATCCTATACTCATACTGTGCTCTTGCCGCAAAGTTTTCGTTCTACCTTGCCCAAAAATTATGGATTATATAAGGGTAGCAGCATATGGGAAAATTACACATTTTGAACCCAAAAACCCATGAGAGCGTTCAAGTTCAAAATGTAGGCCTCCTCCTCCCCTTCAGCTTTCCTCTCCATCACCAAAATTGGACTTTTTACCAATTTTACACTCCTTTGCTTTGAAAAAAGTATCCATATGTTGCCATCCTTTCATCCATTTGTCCGTCTACACAGATTTTCCCAAACCATCCTACACTCATACTCTTCTCATTTCATTAAATTATCAGAATACCTGGCCCCAAAAATTATGGATTATGAAAGGGTAGAAGCATAATGGGAAATTACATATTTTGAACCCAAAAACCCATTTGAGTTTTTAAGTTCAAAATAAAGGTCTACTTTCTCCCCTGCAGCCTGCCTGCCCATTTCCAAAAATAGACTTTTCCCAAATCATCCTACACTCATACTGTTTTCGTTTCATCAAATTATCAGAATACCTGGCCCAAAAATTATGGATTATAAAAGGGTAGCAGCCTATGGGTAAAGAACTCATTTTGAACCCAAAATCCATGAGGGTTTTAAGATTTAAAATGTAGGCCGCCTCCTCCTCCCCTTCAGCCTTCCTATCCATCTCCAAAATTGGCCTTTCTACCAATTTACACTCTTTTGCTTTTAAAAAATACAGTACAGTTTCCATATGTTGCCATCGTTTCATCCATTTGTCTTTCTACACTGATTTTCCCAAACCATCCTATACTCATACTGTTCTCATGTCGCCAAGTTATCAAAATACCTTGCCCAAAATTATGGATTATGAAAGGGTAGAAGCATAATGGAAAATTAAATATTTTGAACCAAAAAACCCATTTGAATTTTTAAGTTCAAAATACAGGCCTACCTCCTCCCCTTCAGCCTGCCTGTCCATTTCTAAAATTAGCCTTTTTCCAAATCATCCAACACTCATACTGTGCTCATGTCACCAAGTTTTCGGTCTATCTTGCCAAAAATTATGGATTATAAAATGGTAGAAGCATACCGGGAAATTACATATTTTGAACCCAAAAACCCATTTGAGTTTTTAAATTCAAAATACAGGCCTCGCTACTCCCCTTCACCCTGCCTGTCCATCTTTAAAGGGGTACTCCGGTGAAAAACTTTTTTTTTTTAATCAACTGGTGCCAGAAAGTTAAACAGATTTGTAAATGACTTCTATTAAAAAATATTAATCCTTCCTGTACTTATTAGCTGCTGAATACTACAGCAAAAATTATTTTCTTTTTGAAACACAGAACTGTCTGCTGACATCACGAGCACAGTGCTCTCTGCTGACATATCTGTCCATTTTATGAACTGTCCAGAACAGCATATGTTTGCTATGGGGATTTCCTTTTACCCTGGACAGTTCCTAAAATGGAAAGAGATGTCAGCAGAGACCACTGTGCTCATGATGTCAGCAGAATTTCCACTGTAGTATTCAGCAGAAAAAAGTTTTTCACCGGAGCACCCCTTTAACTCCTTGGGGACAGAGCCCATTATAACCCTAAGGACGGGAGCATTTTTTTGCAATTCTGACCACTGTCACTTTAAGCATTAATAACTCTGGGATGCCTTTACTTTTCATTCTGATTCTGAGATAGTTTTTTCGTGACATATTCTACTTTATGTTAGTGGTAATTTTTTGTCGATTCTTGCATCATTTCTTGGTGAAAAATTCCAAAATTTGATGAAAAAATTGAAAATGTAGCATTTTTCTAACTTTGAAGCTCTCTGCTTGTACGGAAAACAGACATTCCAAATAAATTATATATTGATTTACAAATACAATATGTCTATTTTATGTTTGCATCATAAAGTTGACATGTTTTTACTTTTGGAAAAAATCAGAGGGCTTAAAAGTTCAGAAGCAATTTTTCAGGGGCCAGTTGTTTTGAAGTGGATTTGAAGGGCCTTCATATTAGAAATACCCCATAAATTACCCCATTATAAAAACTGCACCCCTCAAAGTATTCAAAATGACATTCAGTAAGTTTGTTAAACCTTTAGGTGTTTCACAGGAATAGCAGCAAAGTGAAGGAGAAAATTCAAAATCTTCATTTTTTACACTCGCATGTTCTTGTAGACCCAGTTTTTGAAATTTTACAAGGGGGAATAGGAGAAAAAGCCCCCCAAAATGTGTAACCCAATTTCTCTCAAGTATGGAAATGCCTTATATGTGTATGTCAAGTGTTCGGCGGGCGCATTAGAGGGCTCAGAATGGAAGGAGCGACAATGGGATTTTGGAGAGTGAATTTTGCTGAAATGGTTTTTGGGGGCATGTCACATTTAGGAAGCCCCTATGGTGCCAGAACAGCAAAAAAAACAAACACATGGCATACTATTTAGGAAACTACACCCCTCAAGGCACGTAACAAGGGGTCCGGTGAGCCTTAACACCACACAGGTGTTTGATGACTTATTTGTTAAATTCGGATGTGTAAATGAAAAAAAAAAATTCACTAAAGAGCAGTTTTTTTCCCCCAAATGTACCATTTCTACAAAGGGTAATGGGAGAAAAATCCCCCCAAAATGTGTAACACAATTTCTCCCGAGTACGGAGATACCCCATATGTGGCCCTAAACTGTTGCCTTGAAATAAGACAGGGCTCTGAAGTGCGCATTTGAGGCCTGAATAAGGAATTTTCAATAGGGGCGGACCCGGTTACAAGGACGGGGCTTGTCTCCACCAAAACCCTACAGCAGTGTTTCCCAAACAGGGTGCCTCCAGCTGTTGCAAGACTCCCAGCCTGTCAGGACAGCCTATGGCTGTCCGGCAACACTGGGAGCTGTGGTTTTGCAACAGCTGGAGGCGCCGTTTAGGAAACACTGCCGTATGAGACGTTTTTCATTTTTATTGGGGGGGGGGGGGGCGAAGTGCAAGGGGGTGTATATGTAGTGTTTTATTTTTTATTATTTGTTAGCGTAGTGTTTTTAGGGTATATTCACACAGGCAGGGGTTCACAATAAGTTTCCTTGAAAGAAACCCACTGTAGATCCGCCTGTGTGAATGTACCCTGTACATTCACATGGGGGGGGGGCGCCCCAAACCTTCAGCGGTGGCAAAATGACAACTCCCAGAATGCACTGACAGACCGTACATGGAGGGAATTGTAGTTTTACAACAGCTGTAGGCACACTGGTGGGGAATCACTGAGTTAGAAAACAGACTCTAGCTCAGTGATTCCAACCCATGTGCCTCCAGCTGTTGCAAGACTACAACTCCCAGCATGTACGGTCTGTCAGTGCACTCGGAGTTGTAGTTTTGCAACAGCTGGAGGCACACGGGTTGGAATCACTGAGTTAGGAAACAGACTCTAGTTCAGTGTTTCCCAACCAGTGTGCCTACAGCTGTTGCAAAACTACAATTCCCAGCGTGGCCATACAGTCAGGGATGCTGGGCATGTAGTTCTGCAATATCTGGCCCTTCAGATGTTGCAGAACTACAACTCCCAGCATGCCTGGACAGTCTGGGCATGCTAGGAGTTGTAGTTATGCAACAACTGGGGAAGAACAGTTTGGAGACCGCTAAGTAGTGGCCTCCAAACTGTAGCCCTCCAGATGTTGCAAAACTACAACTCCAAGCATGCCCAGACTGTCCAGGCATGTTGGGAGTTGTAGTTCTGCAACATGTGAAGGGCCAGATATTGCAGAACTACATGCCCAGCATCCCTGACTGTCTGGGCATGCTGGGAGTTGTAGTTTTGCAACATCTGGAGGGCTACAGTTTGGAGACCACCATATCGTGGTCTCCAAACTGTACCACTTCAGATGTTGCAAAACTACAACTCCCAGCATGCCCAGACAGTCAGTGAATGCTGAAATTTGTAGTTTTGCAACATCTGGAGGACCACAGTTTAGAGACCACTACACAGTGGTCTCCAAACTGTGACCCTCCAGATGCTGCAAAACTACAACTCCCAGCATGCCCAGACAGCCTTTGGCTGTGTGGGCATGCTGGGAGTTGTAGTTTTGCAGCTTATAGTGGGCACCATGGTTACACTACACAGGTGCAATCTCCTGCACTCATCAAGAGCAGCTGGGGAGTTTGAATTTTACACAGTTTGAAGTCTGAACTGTGCCGGAACTATTTCACCTGCACTATAACCTGATGTATTTTCCAGTTGAATCAGGTTAGACTGCGGGTGAAGGGGTGATCATAAGTGGTCTATAATCATTCAATTTTTTTTAAAAGGTACATGAAAAAGATTTTAAGTATCACAGAGATAATCTGACTGGCGACAAAAGCATAGTAATCTCCGCAATCCAAATGGAAAATTAAATGCATGATTTAGAGCATCTTGCTAAGTGCAGTCCAAGATGGCTTTAAAAATATGGTCATCCCGCAAGATTTCTGTCGGTAAATGAAATGTATGCAGTTAATAAATTTGTGTGTACTAAATATGTCACTCCAAGGTACACCAAAACTTACACATCTGGAGGAAATGTGCGCAAAAAAAGACGCAAAAAAAAAACAGCTTGCGCAAAACTTTGCGCAAAAAATTAAACACAATGTGTGTAAGCACTCCCTTCTCCAATTTCCCCAAATAGCAGGGGGGTGAAAGATATTGTAGGGAAAGAGTATAAAGAAAAAGGGGGGAGGTGTAGAATGCATTTGACTGATTTCACATTGGGGTGACCAAAACTAGGCAACCAGTACTACTCGCCAAGTTCGCACAAAAAAAGTCCCCTCCAGGAGCTCACAATTTATCAAAACCTGTGCAGAGGAAATGTTGCCCAGTTGCCCATAGCAACCAATCAGCTTGCTTATTTTATTTTTAACAAGGCCTCTGCAAAATTAATTTTAATCTGACAATGAAAATTAATCTGATTGGTTGCTATTGGCAACTGGTCAACTTTTCCTTTGCACAGATTTTGATAAATCTCACCAAAAATCTCTAAAGGATGAAAGATGATACTCTTCCTGTACATAGGTTTTGATAAATATCCCATGTGTCTAGAAGTTCAGCACTGAGGCCATTGAAATGATTGTGTTAGTTACATGAATCTGGTGTTAATAGTGAGAAATGTATAGAAAAGCATGTAGTGTCCTACCTGTGCCGTCCATCAGATGAATGTTGCTGCATCCTAGGAGTTTGTTAAAAGGGAATAGAAAACAGAGCTATTTGTTTCCAAAAACAGCACCATACCTGTCCTCATGTTGTATGTAATATTACAAGTTTTCTCCATTCACTTTTGAAGAATTGAGCAGCGATATCACACACAACATTAGGACAGAGGTGGTGCAGTTTTCAGAAGAAATCAGCTCTGATTTTCTCATCCTGGATTACCCCTTTCAACTTCTCTTTGCTGAATGTTTTCTTTATCCTGTCCTAGGCATTTTGAAGGCATGCTAGGAACCAATCTTCTTGGTTTGTTGGTTGTATTCGGCTGCTCCTGGCCATCCTCCCTCTGATCCTTGAAATGTCTTGTCTTCTTTGTTGCCTGATTATAAGAAAGGCAAAGATATAGCTAATCCCTTGTGAGGTCACATGTGTGATGTCACCAACCTTGTCTCACAGTTCTATAAGCGAGGGAAGAAATGTAAAAACACACACACATATAATATATATATATAGATAGATACTTGTCTCTATTGCTATGGAAAAGGGTAATTTTTGAATTTTTCTGCCATTTTCTTCTACATAGTAGTTCTATTCTGCATGCTTTAATATATATATATATATATATATATATATATATATATATAAACTCAATCGGGGAGATTTATCAAAACCTGTGCAGAGGAAAAGTTGCCCAGTTGCCCATAGCAACCAATCAGATCACTTATTTCATTTTGCAGAGGCCTTCCTAAAAATGGAAGAAGCGATCCGATTGGTTGCTATGGGCAACTCAGCAACTTTTCCTCTGGACAGGTTTTGATAAATCTCCCCCAATGTGTGTATGTGTGTACGTTCTGGCATCACGTCCAAACGGCTAAAGATATTAACATGAAACTTGGTACACATGTTACTTATATATCAACAACAAACATAGGATAGGTGATTTAACCCTTACTCACCCCCATTTGCCAGGGGCGGGGTTTATGCTTAAAGTCCCATACAAGTCAATGGGAAATGTGTGTTCCCACATAACTTCAAGAGATATTTCAATACCTGGTACACATATTACTGGTCGGGATAGGAGGTCGGGATATGAGGACAGGAAAGGAGGATGGGATAGGAGGTCGGGATAGGAGGACGGGATAGGAGGACCAGGATAAGAGGTCGGGATAGGAGGTCGGGATAGGAGGTCGAGATAGGAGGACGGGATATGAGGACGGGATAGGAGGATGGGATATGAGAACGTGATAGGAGGAAGGGATAGGGGACGGGATAGGAGGTCGAGATAGATGGACTGGATAGGAGGTCAGGATAGGAAGTCGGGATAGGAGGTCGAGATAGGAGGACGGGATAGGAGGACAAGATAGGAGGACGAGATAGGAGGACGGGATAGGAGGTCGAGATAGGAGGTCGGGATAGGAGGTTGGGATATGAGGATGGGATATGGGGTTGGAATATGACAACAATATATGAGGAGGGGATATGAAGTCAAAAGCTTCCTCCTTTGTTTATTTTCCTCTCCAACAAGGATTAGAAAGGAAAAACCGGGCAATGCCGGGTATTCAGTTAGTGTATATATATATATATATATAAAACTCAATGGGAGAGATTTAACAAAACTTGTGCAGAGCAAGAGTGGTGCAGTTGCCCTTGGCAACCAATCAGATTGCTTCTTTCATTTTACAGAGGCCTTTTTAAAAAAGGAAAGAAGCAAGCTGATTGGTTGCTATGGGCAACTGGGCAACTTTTCCTGTGGACAGGTTTTGATAAATCTCCCCCAATGTGTGTGTGTGTATGTATGTGTGTATGTTCCAGCATCACGTCCAAACGGCAAAAGATATTAACATGAAACTTGGCACACACGTTACTTATATGTCAACAACAAAGATAGGATAGGTGATTTAACCCTTACTCAACCCCATTTGCCAGGGTCAGGGTTTTTGTTTAAAGTCCCATACAAGTCTATGGAAAATATATGTTACTGCATAACTTTTGAAATGGCTGGAGATATTTCGATAATACCCTTAACTACCCCATTTGTGAGGTTCAGGGTTTTTGTTTAACCCCCTCACGACGAGTGACGTACATGTACGGTGCCACGAAGTGTCACTTGGCGTGCGGCGACATACATGTACGTCGCGGGGTTCCGGGAGCGCCGCGTCACCGGTAGCGGTGATCGGGCCGGGATGACTGCTGTTATCCAACAGCAGGCATCCCGGCACATCGCCGAGGGGGTACTGAGACCCCCCCATGACCGCGATGGGCGCCAATCGCAGGTCAATTCAGACCTGCGATCTGCGCGATTCCGGGTCATACGGGTCACTGGTGACCCGGTGACCTGGAAAATAAGAGGGTTCGGGGGTGTCCGAGACACTCTTGATCCCCCTGAAGGGATAGGTGCCACCCCTCCTATCCCTGCTATTGGTCGGCCGAGCAACCGACCAATAGCAGACCGGGGGAGGGGGGGGGGTTAAAGTTCGGTTTCCCCGCTTTGCCCACCTATCGGTGTCCGGGCAAAATGGGGGAACCTTCCAGGGACCGGCGCCGAAGGTCCCTTATCTGGATCCCGGAGCGCGATCCTCCATGCGGGGATCCACCACGTGCGGCGGCAGCAGCAATTCATCCGGGTCCTGCCAGGTTAGTTGTTGCCTAGCAACATCCGGAGGACCACAGTTTACACAGGGGTTCAGGTTGTAGATCACTATGCAGTGGTCTCAAACTGTAGACCTCCAGATGTTGCAAAACTACAACTCTCAGCATGCCCAGACAGCAGTTTGCTGTCTGGGCATGCTGCGAGTTGTAGTTTTGCAACATCTGGAGGGCCACAGTTTAGAGACCACTGGACAGTGATTTACAACCTGAACCCCTCTAAATCTTGCAAAACTACAACTCCCAGCATTCAGGAACAGCATAAGGCTGTCTTGGCATGCTGGGAGTTGTACTTGCGTGCCTCCAGCCGTTGCATAACTACATCTCCCAGCATGCCCTCCCGCAATCAGTACATGCTGGGAGTTGTAGTTTTACAACAGCTGGAGGCACACTGGTTGGAAAATACTGAGTTAGGTCATAGAACCTAATTCAAGGTTTTCCAACCAGTGTGCCTCCAGCTGTTGCAAAACTACAACTCCCCGCATGCATGGTCTATCAGTGCATGCTGGGAGTTGTAGTTTTGACCCCCCTCCCATGTGAATGTACAGGCTACATTCACACTGGCGGCAGATTACAGTGAGTTCCCTGCTTCAAGTTTGAGCTGAGGCAAATTTTCTGCCACAGCTCAAACTCCTAGCGGGAGACTCGGTGTAATCTGCCTCCAGTGTGAATGTAGCCTGTACATTCACATGGGAGGGGGGTCAAAACTACAACTCCCAGCATGCACAGACAGATCATGCATGCTGGGAGTTGTAGTTTTGCAACAGCTGGAGGCACACTGGTTGGAAAATACTGAGTTAGGTCATAGAACCTAATTCAAGGTTTTTCAACCAGTGTGCCCCCAGCTGTTGCAAAACTACAACTCCCAGCATGCATGGTCTGTCAGTGTATGCTGGGAGTTGTAGTTTTGACCCCCCCTCCCATGTGAATGTACAGGCTACATTCACACTGGCGGCAGATTACAGTGAGTTCCCCGCTTCAAGTTTGAGCTGCAGCAAATTTTCTGCCGCAGCTCAAACTCCTAGCGGGAGACTCAGTGTAATCTGCCTCCAGTGTGAATGCAACCTAAAAACACTACACTACACTAACATAAAATAAAGAGTAAAACACTACATATACACACATACACTGCGCCCCCTACCACCCCCCTTCCCCAATGAAAATGAAAAACTTATTGTACAGCAGTGTTTCTAAGATGGAGCCTCCAGCTGTTGCAAAACGAAAACTTCCAGCATTTCTAGACAGCAATTGACTGTCCAAGCATGCTGGGAGTTTTACAACAGCTGGAGGCACCCTGTTTGGGAATCACTGGCATAAAATACCCCTATGTCCCTAATTCAGGCCTCAAATGCGCATGGCGCTCTCATTTTGAAGCCCTGTTGTATTTCAAGGCAACAGTATAGGGTCACATATGGGGTATCCCTGTACTCGGGAGAAACTGCCTAACAAATTTTGGGGGGCTTTTTCTCCTTTTAGTTGGGGTCTACACCAGCATGTTAGTGTAAAAAAAATAAACATTTTTACACTAGCATGCTGGTGTTGCCCTATACTTTTCATTTTCACAAGAGGTAAAAGGGAAAAACGCCCCTCAAAATTTGTAACGCAATTTCTCCCGAGTACGGAGATACCCCATATGTGGGCGCAAAGTGCTCTGGGGCACACAACAAGGCCCAGAAGGGAGAGTGCGCCATGTACATTTGAGGTGATTTGCACAGGGGTGGCTGATTGTTACAGCGGTTCTGACAAAACACACCCACATGTGACCCCATTTTGGAAACTACACCCCTCACAGATTTTCCTTACAAGCAGAGAGCTTCAAAGTTAGAAAAATGCAAAATGTAAATTTTTTTCATCAAATTTGGGGATTTTTCACCAAGAAAGGATGCAAGTTACCACAAAAATGTACCACTATGCTAAAGTAGAATATGTCACGAAAATACAATCTCAGAATCAGAATGATAAGTAAAAGCATTCCAGAGTTATTAATGTTTAAAGTGACAGTGGTCAGATTTGCAAAAAAGGGCTTCGTCCCAGAGGTGAAAATGGGCTGCGTCCTTAAGGGGTTAAAGTTCCATGCAAATCATTGGGAAATGTATGTTCCCACATAACTTCCGTACAGGTGGAGATATTTCAATAATACCTGGTACACATATTACTTATATGTCAAATAAAAAGATATGATAGTTAAATTAACCCTTACATACACCCTTATATAAAAGATGGGTTTTTGTTTCAAGTCCCATGCAAGTATATGGAACTTCCAGTACCTTACTCCACAAGCTCCGTTCTGCATCTCCTGGTGAATGTGTCAATCTGGCTTGCAAACCACACCCCATCTCACATAGACAAGCCCACATTTTAAGCCCCACTCCTTATATTATCTACCCTTATTGTGCATCGGTCTGGCTTGCAAATCACGCCCAGTCCCACAAAGCCACGTCCCCTTCTATTTTCAGCTTACAATATATTCACCACAAATCAGTCCCATCTGAGGACAGGATATGAGGATGGGACATAAGGAAGGGATATGAGGTCGGGATATGAGGACAGGATATGAGGATGGGATATAAGGATGGTATATGAGGTCGGGATACAAAGACGGGATGTGGGGACAGGATATGAGGATGGGATATAAGGTCGGGATATGAGGATGGGATATGAGGTCAAGATAGGAGGTGGGAATATGAGGACAGGATATAAGGATGGGATATGAGGTTGAGATATGAGGACAGAATATGAGAATGGAATATGAGGACGGGATAGGAGGTCGAGATATGAGGACAGGATTTGAGGATGGGATATGAGGATGGGATGTAAGGTCGGGATATGAGGACAGGATATGAAGTCAGGATATGAGGACGGGATATGAGGTTGAGACATAAGGACGGGATATGAGGATAGCATATGAGGACAGGATATGAGGATGGGACATAAGGATGGGATATGAGGTTGTGATATGAGGATGGGATATGAGGACAGGATATGAGGATGGGATGTGAGGACGGGATAGGAGGATGGGATATTAGGTCTGGATAGAAGGACAGCATATGAGGATGGCATACGAGGTCGAGATATGAGAATGGGATATGAGGACAGGATAGGAGGTCGGGATATGAGGACAGGATAAGAGGATGGGATATAAGGTCGGGATATGAAGTAGGGATATGAGGACAAGATGTGAGGATGGGATGTGAGGTCGGGATATGAGGACAGGATATTAGTTCGTGATAAGAGGATGGATATGAGGACAGGATATGAGGTCGGGATATGAGGAAGGGATATGAGGATTGGATTGGAGGTCGAGATAGGAGGTCGGGATAGGAGGTTGAGATAGGAGGATGGGATATGAGGACGGGATATGAGGATGGGATAGGAGGACGGGATAGAAGGACGGAATAGGAGGTCGGGATAGGAGGTCGAGATATGATGACGGGATAGGAGATTGGGATATGAGGACGTGATATGGGGTTGGGATATGACAACAATATATGAGGACGGGATTTGAAGTCAAAAGCTTCCTCCTTTGTTTATTTTCCTCCCCAACAAGCATTAGGAAGGAAAAACCGGGCAATGCTGGGTATTCAGCTAGTATATATATATAAAACTCAATGAGGGAGATTTATCAAAACTTGTGCAGAGCAAGAGTGGTGCAGTTGCCCATGGCAACCAATAAGATTGCTTCTTTCATTTTACAGAGGCCTTATTAAAAACTGAAAGAAGCAAGCTGATTGGGCAACTGAACAACTGGACAACTTTTCCTGTGGACAGGTTTTGATAAATCTCCCCCAATGTGTGTGTGTGTATGTATGTGTGTGTATGTTCCAGCATCACGTCCAAAAGGCAAAAGATATAAACATGAAACTTGGCACACACGTTACTTATATGTCAACAACAAAGATATGATAGGTGATTTAACCCTTACTCCCCATTACACCCCATTAGCCAGGGTCAGGGTTTTTGTTTAAAGTCCCATACAAGTCTATAGAAAATATATGTTACTGCATAACTTTCCAAAATGGCTTGAGATATTTCAATAATACTTGGTCACATGTTACTTATATGACCACTTAAACTATAGGATAATTAATTTAACCCTTAACTACCCCCATTTGTCAGGGTCGGGCTTTTTGTTTAAAGTCCCATGCAAATCATTGGGAAATGTATGTTCCGACATAAATTCCGTACAGCTGGAGATATTTCAATAATACCTGGTACACATATTACTTATATGTCAAATAAAAAGATATGATAGTTAAATTAACCTTATATAAAAGATGGGTTTTTGTTTCAAGTCCCATGCAAGTATATGGAACTTCCAGTACCTTACTCCACAAGCTCCGTTCTGCATCTCCTGGTGAATGTGTCAATCTGGCTTGTAAGCCATACCCCATCTCACATAGACAAGCCCACATTTTAAGCCCCACTCCTTATATTATCTACCCTTTTATGTGCATCGGTCTGGCTTGCAAATCATGCCCAGTCCCACAAAGCCACGTCCCCTTCTATTTTCAGCTTACAATATCTTCATCACAAATCAGTCCCATCTGAGGACAGGATATGAGGATGGGATATAAGGTCGGGATATGAGGATGGGATATGAGGTCAAGATAGGAGGTGGGAATATGAGGACAGGATATAAGGATGGGATATGAGGTTGAGATATGAGGACAGAATATGAGAATGAAATATGAGGACGGGATAGGAGGATGGGAGATAAGGACGGGATATGAGGATGGGATATGAGGACAGGATATGAGGTCGGGATATGAGGATGGGATATGAGGACGGGATAGGAGGATGAGATATTAGGTCTGGATAGGAGGACAGCATATAAGGATGGCATACGAGGTCGGGATATGAGAATGGGATATAAGGACAGGATATGAGGTACAGGATAAGAGGATGGGATATAAGGTCGGGATATGAGGTAGGGATATGAGGACAAGATGTGAGGAGAGGATGTGAGGTCGGGATATGAGGACAGGATATTAGGTCGTGATAAGAGGATGGATATGAGGACAGAATATGAGGTTGGGATACACTAATACTCTTCTCACTTTGCCAAGTTATCGGACAACCTGGCCGCAAAATTATGGATTATAGAAGGATAGCAGCATAAGGGAAAAATACACATTTTGAACCGAAAAACCCATTCAAAATACAGGCCTACGTCCTCCCCTTCAACCTGCCTGTCCATCTCCAAATATACCCTTTTTAATAATAATAATACACTCCTCCTTTGCATTGAAAAAAAGCAAACAGTAAAGTTGCCACATGCAGCCATCCTTTCATCCATTTGTCCTTCTGCACCTATTTTCCCAAACCATGCACTCATACTGTTCTCATTTTGCCAAGTTATCGGACAACCTGGCCCCAAAATTATGGATTATAAAAGGATAGCAGCATAAGGGGAAAATACAGATTTTGAACCCAAAAACCCATTTGAGTTTTTAAGTTCAAAATACAGGCCTACCTCCTCCCCTTCAGCCTGCCTGTCCATCTCCAAAAATACCCTTTTTAATAATTATACGCTCCTCCTTTGCATTGAAAAAAAGCAAACAGTAAAGTTGTCAGATGCGGCCATCCTTTCATCCATTTGTCCTTCTGCACCTATATTCCCAAACCATGCACTCATACCGTTATCATGTCGCCAAGTTATTAGACTACCTGGCCCAAAAACTATGGATTATAAAAGGGTAGCAGCATAAGGACAAATTACAGTATTTATCGGGGTATACCACGCACGCACCCTCATTTTGCCAAAGATATTTGGGTAAAAAATTTTTTTTTACCCCAATATCCTTCATTAAATTAGGGTGCGTGTGTGTGCATGTGTATACCCCGATACACTTTTTCTGACCCCACAGAAGCCCAAGGAAAGGCAGGGGTCTAGAGCCCTGCTACCGCCGCTTCTCTCCCTCTGCTATCGGCGCCGCTGCCCCTTCTCTCCCCCTGGCTATCGGTGCTGCTGCCCCATTGCCGGCGCCGATAGCCAGAGGGAGAGAAGCGGCGCCGGCAATGGGGCAGCGGCACCGATAGCCAGGGGGAGAGAAGGGGCAGCGGCACCCATTGCCGGCGCCGCTGCCCCGTTGCCTCCCCCATCCCTGGTTGTATAATTACCTGTTGCCAGGGTCGGGTCCGCGCTGCTAAAGGCCTCCGGTGTGCGTCCCCTGCGTCATTGCTATGTGCTGCGAGACGCAATGACGAGTGACGTCACTCATCATTGCGCCGCGCCATGCAGCGCACAGCAACGACGCAGGGTATGCACACCGGAGGCCTGAAGCAGCCCTGACCCGACCCAAGCAACAGGTAATTATACAACCGGGGATGGGGGAGGCAACGGGGCAGTGGCGCCGGCAATGGGTGCCGCTGCACCTTTTCTCCCCCTTTCTGTCGGCGCCGCTGCCCCATTGCCGGCGCCACTTCTCTCCCCCTGGCTATCGGTGCCGGCAATGGGGCAGCGGCACCGATAGCCAGGGGGAGAGAAGGGGCAGCGGCGCCGATAGCAGGGGTAGAGAAGCCTTCAGCGACGGCAGGTCTCTGCACCTGCAAAAGCCGCTGCAGTTCATTGATTTAAAGCGCCCGCTTTAAATCACTGAACTGCAGCGGCTTATCGGCGTATAACACGCAGATAGACTTTAGGCAAAAAATTTTAGCCTAAAAAATGCGTGTTATACGCCGATAAATACGGTACACATTTTGAACCAAAAAACCCATTTGAGTTATTACGTTCAAAATACAGGCCTACCTCCTCCCCTACAGCCTGCCTGTCCATCTCCAAAAATAATTTTTTTTAACAATTATACGCTCTTCTTTTACTTTGGTAAAACTAATAAACAGTTGAGTTGCCATATGCTGCTATCCTTTCATCGATCTGTGCTTCTACACCTATGTTCCGAAACCATCATACACTCATACTGTTTTCACTTTGCCAAGTTATTGGACAACCGGGCCCCAAAATTATGGATTATAAAAGGATAGCAGCATAAGGGAAAAATACACATTTTGAACCCAAAAACCCATTTGAGTTTTTAAGTTCAAAATACAGGCCTACCTCCTCCCCTTCAGCCTGCCTGTCCATCTCCCTTCTGCTTTGGGGCAATTTTCTCCAGATCCTTTAGTTAGAATACATCTTTAGTTTCGAAAAATATTTCCATCATCTTCGTTCTTTTTTTCATCGACACTCAGACCTCTTTTCTTAGACATTCTGCCGCTAGTCACGCGGGAAACCCGAGAACTGTAAAGATACTGATACCTTTTTTAATAATCATATACTCTTCTTTGCTTTGGAAAAACAAACAGTTAAGTTGCCATATGCAACTATCCTTTCATCGATTTGTGCTTCTACACCTATGTTCCCAAACCATGCACTCATACTGTTTTCACTTTGCCAAGTTATCGGATAACCTGGCCCAAAAATTATGGATTATAAAAGGATAGCAGCATAAGGGAAAAATACAGATTTTGAACCCAAAAACCCATTTGAGTTTTTAAGTTCAAAATACAGGCCTACCTCCTCCCCTACAGCCTGCCTGTCCATCTCCAAAAATACCCTTTTTAATAAGTATGCGCTCCTCCTTTGCATTGAAAAAAAGCAAACAGTTAAGTTGCCAGATGCGGCCATCCTTTCATCCATTTGTCCTTCTGCACCTATTTTTCCAAACCATGCACTCATACTGTTATTATGTCGCCAAGATATTAGACTACCTGGCCCAAAAATAATGGATTATAAAAAGATAGCAGCATAAGGGAAAAATACAGATTTTGAACCCAAAAACCCATTTGAGTTTTTAAGTTCAAAATACAGGCCTACCTCCACCCCTTCAGCCTGCATGTCCATCTCCAAAAATACCTTTTTTAATAATTATACACTCTTCGTTTGCTTTGGAAAAACAAATAGTTAAGTTGCCATATGCTGCTATCCTTTCATCGATTTGTGCTTCTACACCTATGTTCCCAAACCATCATACACTCATACTGTTTTCAGTTTGCCAAGTTATCGGACAACCTGGCCCAAAAAATATGGATTATAAAAGGGTAGCAGCATAAGGAAAAGTTACAGTATTTATCGGGGTATACCACGCACCGGCCTATGACACGCACCCTCATTTTACCAAGGATATTTGGGTAAAAAAAGTTTTTGACCCAAATATCCTTCATAAAATGAGGGTGCGTGTGTGTGCATGTGTATACCCCAATACACTGCTTCTCACCCCACAGAGCCCCCAGGAAAGGCAGGGGGAGAGAGGCCGTCGCTGCCTGCTTCTCTCCCCCTGCCTTTCCTGGGGTCTAGAGCCCTGCTACCGCCGCTTCTCTCCCCCTGCTATCGGCGCCGCTGCCCCTTTTCTCCTCCTGGCTATCGGTGCCACTGCCCCATTGCCGGCGCCAATAGCCAGGGGGAGAGAAGCGGCGCCGGCAATGGGGCAGCGGCACCGATAGCCAGGGGGAGAGAAGGGGCTGCGGCACCCATTGCCGGCGCCGCTGCCCCGTTGCCTCCCCCTTCCCTAGTTGTATAAATACCTGTTGCCGGGGTCGGATCCGCGCTGCTTCAGGCCTCCGGTGTGCGTCCCCTGCATCATTGCTATGCGTTGTGAGACGCAATGACGAGTGACTTCACTTGTCATTGCGACGCGCCATGCAGCGCATAGCAACGACGCAGGGGATACACACCGGAGGCCTGAAGCAGCGCTGACCCGACCCCAGCAACAGTTAATTATACAACCGGGGATGGGGGAGGCAACGGGGCAGCGGCGCCGGCAATGGGTGCCGCTGCCCCTTCTTTCCCCCTGTCTGTCAGCGCCGACAGCAGGGGTAGAGAAGCCGTCAGCAAGAGCAGGTCTCTGCACCTGCAAAAGCCGCTGCAGTTCATTGATTTAAAGTGCCCGCTTTAAATCACTGAACTGCAGCGGCTTATCGGCGTATAACACACATATAGACTTTAGGCTAAAAGTTTTTACCCAAATATCCCTCATAAAATGAGGGTGCGTGTGTGTGCATGTGTATACCCCGATACACTGCTTCTCACCCCACAGAGCCTCCAGGAAAGGCAGGGGGAGAGAGGCCGTCGCAGCCTGCTTCTCTCCCCCTGCCTTTCCTGGGGTCTAGAGCCCTGCTACCGCCGCTTCTCTCCCCCCTGCTATCGGCGCCGCTGCCCCTTCTCTCCCCCTGGCTATCGGTGCCGCTGTCCCATTGCCAGTGCCGATAGCCAGGGGGAGAGAAGCGGCGCCGGCAATGGGGCAGCGGCACCGATAGCCAGGGGGAGATAAGGGGCAGCGGCACCCATTGCCGGCGCCGCTGCCCCGTTGCCTCCCCCATCCCTAGTTGTATAATTACCTGTTGCCGGGGTCGGGTCCGCGCTGCTTCAGGCCTCCGGTGTGCGTCCCCTGCATCATTGCTATGCGTTGCGAGACGCAATGACGAGTGACGTCACTCGTCATTGAGCCGCGCCATGCAGCGCATAGCAACGACGCAGGGGATGCACACCGGAGGCCTGAAGCAGCACTGACCTGACCCCAGCAACAGGTAATTATACAACCGGGAATGGGGGAGGCAACGGGGCAACGGGGCAGCGGCGCTGGCAATGGGTGCCGCTGCCCCTTCTTTCCCCCTGTCTGTCGACGCCGCTGCCCCATTGCCGGCGCCGTTTCTCTCCCCCTGGCTATCGGCGCCGGCAATGGGGCAGCGGCACTGATAGCCAGGGGGAGAAAAGGGGCAGCAGCGCCGATAGCAGGGGTAACCATCATACACTCATACTGTTTTCACTTTGCCAAGTTATCGGACAACCTGGCCCCAAAATGATGGATTATAAAAGGATAGCAGCATGAGGGAAAAATACACATTTTGAACCCAAAAACCCATTTGAGATTTTAAGTTCAAAATACAGGCCTACCTCCTCCCCTACAGCCTGCCTGTCCATCTCCAAAAATACCCTTTTCAATAATTATAAGCTCCTCCACTGCATTGAAAAAAATCAAACAGTAAACTTGCCATATGCGGCCATCCTTTCATCGAATTGTGCTTCAACACCTATGTTCCAAAACCATCATACACTCATACTGTTCTCACTTTAACAAGTTATCGGAGTACCTAGCCACAAAATTATGGATTTTAAAAGGATAGCATCATGAGGGAAAATTACCGTATTTATCGGGGTGTACCACGCACCGGCCTATAACACGCACCCTCATTTTACCAAGGATATTTGGGTAAAAAAAGTTTTTTAACCAAATATCCTTCATAAAATGAGGGTGCGTGTGGGTGCATGTGTATACCCCGATACACTGCTTCTCACCCCACAGAGCCCCCAGGAAAGGCAGGGGGAGAGAGGCCGTCGCTGCCTGCTTCTCTCCCCCTGCCTTTCCTGGGGTTTAGAGCCATGCTACCGCCGCTTCTCTCCCCCTGCTATCGGCACCGCTGCCCCTTCTCTCCCCCTGGCTATCGGTGCCGCTGTCCCATTGCCAGCGCCGATAGCCAGGGGGAGAGAAGCGGTGACGGCAATGGGGCAACGGCACCGATAGCCAGGGGAGGATAAGGGGCAGCGGCAACCATTGCCGGCGCCGCTGCCCCGTTGCCTCCCCCAACCCTAGTTGTAAAATTACCTGTTGCCGGGGTCGGGTCCGCGCTGCTTCAGGCCTCCGGTGTGCGTCCCCTGTATCATTGCTATGCGTTGCGAGACGCAATGACGAGTGACGTCTCTCGTCATTGCGCCGCGCCATGCAAAGCATAGCAACGACGCAGGGAATACACACCGGAGGCCTGAAGCAGCGCTGACCCGATACCCAGCAACAGGTAATTATACAACCGGGGATGGGGGAGGCAAAGGGGCAATGGGTGCCGCTGCCCCTTCTTTCCCCCTGTCTGTCGACGCCGCTGCCCCATTGCCGGCGCCGTTTCTCTCCCCCTGGCTATCGGCGCCGGCAATGGGGCAGCGGCACTGATAGCCAGGGGGAGAGAAGGGGCAGCAGCGCCGATAGCAGGGGTAACCATCATACACTCATACTGTTTTTACTCTGCCAAGTTATCGGACAACCTGGCCCCAAAATTATGGATTATAAAAGGATAGTGTTACGCCGAGCGCTCCGGGTTCCCGCTCCTCCCCGGAGCGCTCGCTTCACCTCCTCCGCTGCAGCGCCCCGGTCACGTCCTCTGACCCGGGGCGCTGCGATCCTGCTGCTAGCCGGGATGCGATTCGCGATGCGGGTAGCGCCCGCTCGCGATGCGCACCCCGGCTCTCCTACCTGACTCGCTCCCCGTCTGTTCTGTCCCGGCGCGCGCGGCCCCGCTCCCTAGGGCGCGCGCGCGCCGGGTCTCTGCGATTTAAAGGGCCACTGCGCCGCTGATTGGCGCAGTGGTTCCAATTAGAGTTATCACCTGTGCACTCCCTATATTACCTCACTTCCCTTGCACTCCCTTGCCGGATCTTGTTGCCTTAGTGCCAGTGAAAGCGTTCCTTGTGTGTCCCTTGCCAGTGTTTCCAGACCTTCTGCCGTTGCCCCTGACTACGATCCTTGCTGCCTGCCCCGACCTTCTGCTACGTCCGACCTTGCTTCTGCCTACTCCCTTGTACCGCGCCTATCTTCAGCAGCCAGAGAGGTGAGCCGTTGCTAGTGGATACGACCTGGTCACTACCGCCGCAGCAAGACCATCCCGCTTTGCGGCGGGCTCTGGTGAAAACCAGTAGTGGCTTAGAACCGGTCCACTAGCACGGTCCACGCCAATCCCTCTCTGGCACAGAGGGTCCACTACCTGCCAGCCGGCATCGTGACAGTAGATCCGGCCATGGATCCCGCTGAAGTTCCTCTGCCAGTTGTCGCTGACCTCACCACGGTGGTCGCCCAGCAGTCACAACAGATTGCGCAACAAGGCCAACAGCTGTCTCAACTGACCGTTAAGCTACAACAGTTGCTACCACAGCTTCAGCAGTCATCTCCTCCGCCAGCTCCTGCACCTCCTCCGCAGCGAGTGGCCGCTCCTGGGATACGCTTATCCTTGCCGGATAAGTTTGATGGGGACTCTAAGTTTTGCCGTGGCTTCCTTTCCCAATGTTCCCTGCATCTGGAGATGATGTCGGACCTGTTTCCCACTGAAAGGTCTAAGGTGGCTTTCGTAGTCAGTCTTCTGTCCGGAAAAGCCCTGTCATGGGCCACACCGCTCTGGGACCGCAATGACCCCGTCACTGCCTCAGTACACTCCTTCTTCTCGGAAATCCGAAGTGTCTTTGAGGAACCTGCCCGAGCCTCTTCTGCTGAGACTGCCCTGTTGAACCTGGTCCAGGGTAATTCTTCCGTTGGCGAGTATGCCGTACAATTCCGTACACTTGCTTCAGAATTGTCCTGGAATAATGAGGCCCTCTGCGCGACCTTCAAAAAAGGCCTATCCAGCAACATTAAAGATGTTCTGGCCGCACGAGAAATTCCTGCTAATCTACATGAACTTATTCACCTAGCCACTCGCATTGACATGCGTTTTTCTGAAAGGCGTCAGGAACTCCGCCAAGATATGGACTCTGTTCGCACGAGGCGTTTCGTCTCCTCGGCTCCTCTCTCCTCTGGTCCCCTGCAATCTGTTCCTGTGCCTCCCGCCGTGGAGGCTATGCAGGTCGACCGGTCTCGCCTGACACCTCAAGAGAGGACACGACGCCGTATGGAGAACCTCTGCCTGTACTGTGCTAGTACCGAACACTTCCTGAGGGATTGTCCTATCCGTCCTCCCCGCCTGGAAAGACGTACGCTGACTCCGCACAAGGGTGAGACAGTCCTTGATGTCTACTCTGCTTCTCCACGTCTTACTGTGCCTGTGCGGATGTCTGCTTCTGCCTTCTCCTTCTCTACAGTGGCCTTCTTGGACTCTGGTTCTGCAGGAAATTTTATTTTGGCCTCTCTCGTCAACAGGTTCAACATCCCAGTGACCAGTCTCGCCAGACCCCTCTACATCAATTGTGTAAATAATGAAAGATTGGACTGTACCATACGTTTCCGCACGGAGCCCCTTCTTATGAGCATCGGATCTCATCATGAGAGGATTGAACTTTTGGTCCTCCCCAATTGCACCTCGGAGATTCTCCTTGGACTTCCCTGGCTTCAACTTCATTCCCCAACCCTGGATTGGTCCTCTGGGGAGATCAAGAGTTGGGGGTCCTCTTGTTCCAAGAACTGTCTAAAACCGGTTCCCAGTAACCCTTGCCGTAACTCTGTGGTTCCTCCAGTAACCGGTCTCCCCAAGGCCTATATGGACTTCGCGGATGTTTTCTGCAAAAAACAAGCTGAGACTCTACCTCCTCACAGGCCTTATGATTGCCCTATCGACCTCCTCCCGGGTACTACTCCACCCCGGGGCAGAATTTATCCTCTCTCTGCCCCAGAGACTCTTGCCATGTCCGAATACGTCCAGGAGAATCTAAAAAGGGGCTTTATCCGTAAATCCTCCTCTCCTGCCGGAGCCGGATTTTTCTTTGTCTCCAAAAAAGATGGCTCCCTACGTCCTTGCATTGACTACCGCGGTCTTAATAAAATCACGGTTAAGAACCGCTACCCCTTACCCCTCATCTCTGAACTCTTTGATCGCCTCCAAGGTGCCCACATCTTCACTAAATTGGACTTAAGAGGCGCCTATAACCTCATCCGCATCAGAGAGGGGGACGAGTGGAAAACGGCATTTAACACCAGAGATGGACACTTTGAGTATCTGGTCATGCCCTTTGGACTGTGCAATGCCCCTGCCGTCTTCCAAGACTTTGTCAATGAAATTTTTCGTGATCTATTATACTCCTGTGTTGTGGTATATCTGGACGATATCCTAATTTTTTCTGCCAATCTAGAGGAACACCGCCGGCATGTCCGTATGGTTCTTCAGAGACTTCGTGACAACCAACTCTATGCCAAAATTGAGAAATGTCTGTTTGAATGCCAATCTCTTCCTTTTCTAGGATATTTGGTCTCTGGCCAGGGACTACAGATGGATCCAGACAAACTCTCTGCCGTCTTAAATTGGCCACGCCCCTCCGGACTCCGTGCTATCCAACGCTTTTTGGGGTTCGCCAATTATTACAGGCAATTTATTCCACATTTTTCTACCATTGTGGCTCCTATCGTGGCTTTAACCAAGAAAAATGCTGATCCCAAGTCCTGGCCTCCTCAAGCAGAAGACTCCTTTAAACAACTCAAGTCTGCCTTTTCTTCGGCTCCC
Organism: Hyla sarda; assembly: GCF_029499605.1. NCBI lineage: Eukaryota > Metazoa > Chordata > Amphibia > Anura > Hylidae > Hyla > Hyla sarda. The sequence continues at coordinate 98,392 of NW_026610649.1, forward strand.
GTGCTCTCCAGACCTGACCCTTCCAAACCCTTCCTATTGGAGGTTGATGCCTCCTCAGTAGGAGCTGGAGCTGTTCTTCTACAAAAAAATCCTTCCGGGCATGCTGTCACTTGTGGTTTTTTCTCTAGGACCTTCTCTCCAGCGGAGAGGAACTACTCCATCGGGGATCGAGAACTTCTAGCCATTAAATTAGCACTTGAGGAATGGAGGCATCTGCTGGAGGGATCAAGATTTCCTGTTATTATCTACACCGACCACAAGAACCTCTCCTACCTCCAGTCGGCCCAACGGCTGAATCCTCGCCAGGCCCGGTGGTCTCTGTTCTTTGCCCGATTTAATTTTGAGATTCACTTTCGTCCTGCCGATAAGAACATTAGAGCCGATGCTCTCTCTCGTTCCTCGGATGCCTCAGAAGTTGATCTCCCTCCGCAACACATCATTCCACCTGACTGCCTGATCTCCACTTCTCCTGCCTCCATCAGACAGACTCCTCCAGGAAAGACCTTTGTTTCTCCACGCCAACGCCTCGGAATCCTCAAATGGGGTCACTCCTCCCATCTCGCAGGTCATGCGGGCATCAAGAAATCTGTGCAACTCATCTCCCGCTTCTATTGGTGGCCAACTCTGGAGACGGATGTTGGGGACTTTGTGCGAGCCTGCACTATCTGTGCCCGGGATAAGACTCCTCGCCAGAAGCCCGCTGGTTTTCTTCATCCTCTGCCTGTCCCCGAACAGCCTTGGTCTCTGATTGGTATGGATTTTATTACTGATTTACCCCCTTCCCGTGGCAACACCGTTATTTGGGTGGTCGTTGATCGATTCTCCAAAATGGCACATTTCATTCCTCTTCCTGGTCTTCCTTCTGCGCCTCAGTTGGCTAAACAATTTTTTGTACACATTTTTCGTCTTCACGGGTTGCCTACGCAGATTGTCTCGGATAGAGGGGTCCAATTCGTGTCTAAATTCTGGAGAGCTCTCTGTAAACAACTCAAGATTAAATTAAATTTTTCCTCTGCATATCATCCCCAGTCCAATGGACAAGTAGAAAGAATTAACCAGATCCTGGGTGATTATTTGCGACATTTTGTTTCCTCCCGCCAGGATGACTGGGCAGATCTCCTTCCATGGGCCGAATTCTCGTATAACTTCAGGGTCTCTGAATCTTCCTCCAAATCCCCATTTTTCGTGGTGTACGGCCGTCACCCTCTTCCCCCCCTCCCTACCCCCTTGCCCTCTGGTCTGCCCGCTGTGGATGAAATTTCTCGTGACCTTTCCATTATATGGAGAGAGACCCAAAATTCTCTCTTACAGGCTTCTTCACGCATGAAGAGGTTCGCGGATAAGAAAAGAAGAGCTCCCCCCGTTTTTTCCCCTGGAGACAAGGTATGGCTCTCCGCTAAATATGTCCGCTTCCGTGTCCCTAGCTACAAGTTGGGACCACGCTATCTTGGTCCTTTCAAAATTCTGTGTCAAATTAATCCTGTCTCTTATAAACTTCTTCTTCCTCCTTCTCTTCGTATCCCTAATGCCTTTCACGTCTCTCTTCTCAAACCACTCATCCTCAACCGTTTTTCTCCCAAATCTGTTCCTCCCACTCCTGTTTCCGGCTCCTCGGACGTCTTCTCGGTCAAGGAGATTTTGGCTGCCAAAAAGGTCAGAGGAAAAAATTTTTTTTTAGTAGACTGGGAGGGTTGTGGTCCTGAAGAGAGATCCTGGGAACCTGAGGACAACATCCTTGACAAAAGTCTGCTCCTCAGGTTCTCAGGCTCCAAGAAGAGGGGGAGACCCAAGGGGGGGGGTACTGTTACGCCGAGCGCTCCGGGTTCCCGCTCCTCCCCGGAGCGCTCGCTTCACCTCCTCCGCTGCAGCGCCCCGGTCACGTCCTCTGACCCGGGGCGCTGCGATCCTGCTGCTAGCCGGGATGCGATTCGCGATGCGGGTAGCGCCCGCTCGCGATGCGCACCCCGGCTCTCCTACCTGACTCGCTCCCCGTCTGTTCTGTCCCGGCGCGCGCGGCCCCGCTCCCTAGGGCGCGCGCGCGCCGGGTCTCTGCGATTTAAAGGGCCACTGCGCCGCTGATTGGCGCAGTGGTTCCAATTAGAGTTATCACCTGTGCACTCCCTATATTACCTCACTTCCCTTGCACTCCCTTGCCGGATCTTGTTGCCTTAGTGCCAGTGAAAGCGTTCCTTGTGTGTCCCTTGCCAGTGTTTCCAGACCTTCTGCCGTTGCCCCTGACTACGATCCTTGCTGCCTGCCCCGACCTTCTGCTACGTCCGACCTTGCTTCTGCCTACTCCCTTGTACCGCGCCTATCTTCAGCAGCCAGAGAGGTGAGCCGTTGCTAGTGGATACGACCTGGTCACTACCGCCGCAGCAAGACCATCCCGCTTTGCGGCGGGCTCTGGTGAAAACCAGTAGTGGCTTAGAACCGGTCCACTAGCACGGTCCACGCCAATCCCTCTCTGGCACAGAGGGTCCACTACCTGCCAGCCGGCATCGTGACAGATAGCAGCATAAGGGAAAAATACACATTTTGAACCCAAAAACCCATTTGAGTTTTTAAGTTCAAAATACAGGCCTACCTCCTCCCCTACAGCCTGCCTGTCCATCTCCAAAAATACCCTTTTTATATAATTATGCACTCTTCATTTGCTTTGGAAAAAAGCAAACAGTAAAGTTGTCAGATGCGGCCATCCTTTCATCCATTTGTCCTTCTGCATCTATTTTCCCAAACCATGCACTCATACTGTTATTATGTCGCCAAGTAATTAGACTACCTGGCCCAAAAATTATGGATTATAAAAGGATAGCAGTATTAGTGAAAAATACACATTTTGAACCCAAAAACCCATTTGAATTTTTAAGTTCAAAATACAGGCCTACCTCCTCCCCTACAGCCTGCCTGTCCATCTCCAAAAATACCCTTTTTAATAATTATACGCTCCTCCTTTGCATTGAAAAAAAGCAAACAGTAAAGTTCCCAGATGCGGCCATCCTTTCATCCATTTGTCCTTCTGCATCTATTTTCCCAAACCATGCACTCATACTGTTATTATGTCGCCAAGTAATTAGACTACCTGGCCCAAAAATTATGGATTATAAAAGGGTAGCAGCATAAGGGAAAATTACCGTATTTATCGGGGTGTACCACGCACTGGCCTATAACACGCACCCTCATTTTATCAAGGATATTTGGGTTAAAAACGTTTTTTACCCAAATATCCTTCATAAAATCAGGGTGCGTGTGTGTGCATGTGTATACCCCGATACACTGCTTCTCACTCCACAGAGCCCCCAGGAAAGGCAGGGGGAGAGAGGCCGTCGCTGCCTACTTCTCTCCCCCTGCCTTTCCTGGGGTCTAGAGCCCTGCTACCGCCGCTTCTTTCCCCCTGCTATCGGAGCCGCTGCCCCTTCTCTTCCCCTGGCTATCGGTGCCGCTGTCCCATTGCCATCGCCGATAGCAAGGTGGAGAGAAGCGGCGCCGGCAATGGGGCAGCGGCACCGATAGCCAGGGGGAGATAAGGGGCAGCGGCACCCATTGCCGGCACCGCTGCCCCGTTGCCTCCCCCATCCCTAGTTGTATAATTACCTGTTGCCGGGGTCGGGTCCGCGCTGCTTCAGGCCTCCGGTGTGCGTCCCCTGCATCATTGCTATGCGTTGCAAGACGCAATGACGAGTGACGTCACTCGTCATTGCGCCGCGCCATGCAGCGCATAGCAACGACGCAGGGGATGCACACCGGAGGCCTGAAGCAGCACTGACCTGACCCCAGCAACAGGTAATTATACAACCGGGGATGGGGGAGGCAACGGGGCAGCGGCGCCGGCAATGGGTGCCGCTGCCCCTTCTTTCCCCCTGTCTGTCGACGCCGCTGCCCCATTGCCGGCGCCGTTTCTCTCCCCCTGGCTATCGGCGCCGGCAATGGGGCAGCGGCACTGATAGCCAGGGGGAGAGAAGGGGCAGCAGCGCCGATAGCAGGGGTAACCATCATACACTCATACTCTTTTCACTTTGCCAAGTTATCGGACAACCTGGCCCCAAAATTATGGATTATAAAAGGATAGCAGCATAAGGGAAAAATACACATTTTGAACCCAAAAACCCATTTGAGTTTTTAAGTTCAAAATACAGGCCTACCTCCTCCCCATCAGCCTGCCTGTCCATCTCCAAAAATACCCTTTTTTTAATAATGATGCACTCTTCATTTGCTTTGAAAAAACAAACAGTTAAGTTGCCATATGCTGCTATCCTTTCATCGATTTGTGCTTCTACACCTATGTTCCCAAACCATCATACACTCATACTGTTTTCACTTTGCCAAGTTATCGGACAACCTGGCCCCAAAATTATGGATTATAAAAGGATAGCAGCATAAGGGAAAAATACACATTTTGAACCCAAAAACCCATTTGAATTTTTAAGTTAAAATACAGGCCTACCTCCTCCCCTACAGCCTGCCTGTCCATCTCCAAAAATACCTTTTTTAATAATTATAAGCTCCTCCACTGCATTGAAAAAAATCAAACAGTACACTTGCCATATGCGGCCATCCTTTCATCGAATTGTGCTTCAACATCTATGTTCCAAAACCATCATACACTCATACTGTTCTCACTTTAACAAGTTATCGGAGTACCTAGCCCCAAAATTATGGATTTTAAAAGGATAGCAGCATAAGGGAAAAATACACATTTTGAACCCAAAAACCCATACAAAATACAGGCCTACGTCCTCCTCTTCAGCCTGCCTGTCCATCTCCAAATATACCCTTTTTAATAATTTTACGCTCCTCCTTTGCATTGAAAAAGAGCAAACAGTAAAGTTGCCATACGCAGCCATCCTTTCATCCATTTGTCCTTCTGCAACTATTTTCCGAAACCATGCACTCATACTGTTATCATGTCGCCAAGTTATTAGACTACCTGGCCCAAAAATTATGGATTATAAAAGGGTAGCTGTATAAGGGAAAATTACTGTATTTATCGGGGTGTACCACGCACCGGCCTATAACATGCACCCTCATTTTACCAAGGATATTTGGGTAAAAAAAGTTTTTTACCCAAATATCCTTCATAAAATGAGGGTGCGTGTGTGTGCATGTGTATACCTCGATACACTGCTTCTCACCCCACAGAGCCCCCAGGAAAGGCAGGGGGAGAGAGGCCGTCGCTACCTGTTTCTCTCCCCCTGCCTTTCCTGGGGTCTAGAGCCCTGCTACCGCCGCTTCTCTCCCCCTGCTATCGGCGCCGCTGCCCCTTCTTTTTTTCTTTCTACCTCCTCCCCTACAGCCTGCCTGTCCATCTCCAAAAATAATCTTTTTAATAATTATACGCTCCTCCTTTGCATTGAAAAAAAGCAAACAGTAAAGTTGCCAGATGCGGCCATCCTTTCATCCATTTGTCCTTCTGCATCTATTTTCCCAAATCATGCACTCATACTGTTATTATGTCGCCAAGTAATTAGACTACCAGGCCCAAAAATTATGGATTATAAAAGGATAGCAGCATTAGTGAAAAATACACATTTTGAACCCAAAAACCCATTTGAGTTTTTAAGTTCAAAATACAGGCCCACCTCCTCCCCTACAGCCTGCCTGTCCATCTCCAAAAATACCCTTTTCAATAATTATTTGCTCCTCCTTTGCATTGAAAAAAAGCAAACAGTAAAGTTCCCAGATGCGGCCATCCTTTCATCCATTTGCCCTTCTGCATCTATTTTCCCAAACCATGCACTCATACTGTTATTATGTCGCCAAGTAATTAGACTACCTGGCCCAAAAATTATGGATTATAAAAGGGTAGCAGCATAAGGGAACATTACCGTATTTATCGGGGTGTACAACGCACCGGCCTATAACACGCACCCTCATTTTACCAAGGATATTTGGGTAAAAAAAGTTTTCTTACCCAAATATCATTCATAAAATGAGGGTGCGTGTGTGTGCATGTGTATACCCCGATACACTGCTTCTCACCCCACAGAGCCCCCAGGAAAGGCAGGGGGAGAGAGGCCGTCGCTTCCTGCTTCTCTCCCCCTGCCTTTCCTGGGGTCTAGAGCCCTGCTACCGCCGCTTCTCTCCCCCTGCTATCGGTGCCGCTGCCCCTTCTCTCCCCCTGGCTATCAGTGCCGCTGTCTCATTGCCAGCGCCGATAGCCAGGGGGAGAGAAGCGGCACCGGCAATGGGGCAGCGGCACCGATAGCCAGGGGTAGATAAGGGGCAGCGGCACCCATTGCCGGCGCCGCTGCCCCGTTGCCTCCCCCATCCCTAGTTGTATAATTACCTGTTGCCGGGGTCGGGTCCGCGCTGCTTCAGGCCTCCGGTGTGCGTCCCCTGCATCATTGCTATGCGTTGCGAGACGCAATGACGAGTGACGTCACTCGTCATTGAGCCGCGCCATGCAGCACATAGCAACGACGCAGGGGATGCACACCGGAGGCCTGATGCAGCACTGACCCGACCCCAGCAACAGGTAATTATACAACCGGGAATGGGGGAGGCAACGGGGCAACGGGGCAGCGGCGCTGGCAATGGGTGCCGCTGCCCCTTCTTTCCCCCTGTCTGTCGACGCCGCTGCCCCATTGCCGGCGCCGTTTCTCTCCCCCTGGCTATCGGCGCCGGCAATGGGGCAGCGGCACTGAAAGCCAGGGGGAGAAAAGGGGCAGCAGCGCCGATAGCCAGGGTATGGATTGCCATATGCGGCCATCCTTTCATCGAATTGTGCTTCAACACCTATGTTCCAAAACCATCATACACTCATACTGTTCTCACTTTAACAAGTTATCGGAGTACCTAGCCCCAAAATTATGGATTTTAAAAGGATAGCCAAAAACCCATTCAAAATACAGGCCTACGTCCTCCCCTTCAGCCAGCCTGTCCATCTCCAAATATACCCTTTTTAATAATTTTACGCTCCTCCTCTGTATTGAAAAAAAACAAACAGTAAAGTTGACATATGCAGCCATCCTTTCATCCATTTGTCCTTCTGCACCTATTTTCCGAAACCATGCACTCATACGGTTATCTAGTCGCCAAGTTATTAGACTACCTGGCCCAAAAATTATGGATTATAAAAGGGTAGCAGCATAAGGGAAAATTACCGTATTTATCGGGGTGTACCACGCACCGGCCTATAACACGCACCCTCATTTTACCAAGGATATTTGGGTAAAAAAAGTTTTTTACCCAAATATCCTTCATAAAATGAGGGTGCGTGTGTGTGCATGTGTATACCTCGATACACTGCTTCTCACCCCACAGAGCCCCCAGGAAAGGCAGGGGGAGAGAGGCCGTCGCTGCCTGCTTCACTCCCCCTGCCTTTCCTGGGGTCTAGAGCCCTGCTACCGCCGCTTCTCTCCCACTGCTATCGGCGCCGCTGCCCCTTCTCTCCCGCTGGCATTGCCAGCGCCGATAGCCAGGGGGAGAGAAGCGGCGCCGGCAATGGGGCAACGGCACCGATAGCCAGGGGGGGGATAAGGGGCCGCTGCCCTGTTGCCTCCCCCATCCCTAGTTGTATAATTACCTGTTGCCGGGGTCGGGTCCGCGCTGCTTCAGGCCTCCGGTGTGCGTCCCCTGCATCATTGCTATGCGTTGCGAGACGCAATGACGAAAGACATCTTTCGTCACTGCGCCGCGCCATGCAAAGCATAGCAACGACGCAGGGAACGCACACCGGAGGCCGGAAACAGCGCTGACCCGACCCCAACAACAGGTAATTATACAACCGGGGATGGGGGAGGCAACGGGGCAGCGGCGCCGGCAATGGGTGCCGCTTCCCCTTCTTTCCCCGTCTGTCGACGCCGCTGCCCCATTGCCGGCGCCGTTTCTCTCCCCCTGGCTATCGGTGCCGGCAATGGGGCAGCGGCACTGATAGCCAGGGGGAGAGAAGGGGCAGCAGCGCCGATAGCAGGGGTAACCATCATACACTCATACTGTTTTCACTTTGCCAAGATATCGGACAACCTGGCCCCAAAATTATGGATTATAAAAGGATAGCAGCATAAGGGAAAAATACACATTTTGAACCCAAAAACCCATTTGAGTTTTTGAGTTCAAAATACAGGCCTACCTCCTCCCCTACAGCCTGCCTGTCCATTTCCAAAAATACCCTTTTTAATAATTATACGCTCCTCCTTTGCATTGAAAAAAAGCAAACAGTAAAGTTGCCAGATGCGGCCATCCTTTCATCCATTTGTCCTTCTGCATCTCTTTTCCCAAACCATGAACTCATACTGTTATTATGTCGCCAAGTAATTAGACTACCTGGCCCAAAAATTATGGATTATAAAAGGATAGCAGCATTAGTGAAAAATACACATTTTGAACCCAAAAACCCATTTGAGTTTTTAAGTTCAAAATACAGGCCTACCTCCTCCCCTACAGCCTGCCTGTCCATCTCCAAAAATACCCTTTTTTAATAATTATACGCTCTTCCTTTGCATGGAAAAAAAGCAAACAGTAAAGTTGCCAGATGCGGCAATCCTTTCATCCATTTGTCCTTCTGCATCTATTTTCCCAAACCATGCACTCATACTGTTATTATGTCGCCAAGTAATTAGACTACTTGGCCCAAAAACTATGGATTATAAAAGGGTAGCAGCATAAGGGAACAATACCGTATTTATCGGGGTGTTCCACGCACCGGCCTATAACACGCACCCTCATTTTACCAAGGATATTTGAGTAAAAAAAGTTTTTTACCCAAATATCCTTCATAAAATGAGGGTGCGTGTGTGTGCATGTGTATACCCCGATACACTGCTTCTCACCCCACAGAGCCCCCAGGAAAGGCAGGGGAGAGAGGCCGTCGCTGCCTGCTTCTCTCCCCCTGCCTTTCCTGGGGTCTAGAGCCCTGCTACCGCCGCTTCTCTCCCCCTGCTATCAGCGCCGCTGCCCCTTCTCTCCCCCTGGCTATCGGTGCCGCTGTCCCATTGCCAGCGCCGATAGCCAGGGGGAGAGAAGCGGCGCCGGCAATGGGGCAGCTGCACCGATAGCTAGGGGGAGATAAGGGGCAGCGGCACCCATTGCCGTCGCCGCTGCTCCGTTGCCTCCCCCATCCCTAGTTGTATAATTACCTGTTGCCGGGGTCGGGTCCGTGCTGCTTCAGGCCTCCGGTGTGCATCCCCTACATCATTGCTATGCGTTGCGAGACGCAATGACGAGTGATGTCACTCGTCATTGCGCCGCGCCATGCAGCGCATAGCAACGACGCAGGGGATGCACCCCGGAGGCCTGAAGCAGCGCTGACACGACCCCAGCAACAGGTAATTATACAACCGGGAATGGGGGAGGCAACGGGGAAGCGGCGCCGGCAATGGGTGCCGCTGCCCCTTCTTTCTTTCTTTCTACCTCTTCCCTACAGCCTGCCCGTCCATCTCCAAAAATACCCTTTTTAATAATTATTCGCTCCTCCTTTGCATTGAAAAAAAGCAAACAGTAAAGTTGCCAGATGCGGCCATCCTTTCATCCATTTGTCCTTCTGCATCTATTTTCCCAAACCATGCACACATACTGTTATTATGTCGCCAAGTAATAAGACTACCTGGCCCAAAAATTATGGATTATAAAAGGATAGCAGCATTAGTGAAAAATACACATTTTGAACTCAAAAACCCATTTGAGTTTTTAAGTTCAAAATACAGGCCTACCTCCTCCCCTTCAGCCTGCCTGTCCATCTCCAAAAATACCTTTTTTAATAATTATACACTCTTCGTTTGCTTTGGAAAACAAACAGTTAAGTTGCCATATGCTGCTATCCTTTAATCGATTTGTGCTTCTACACCTATGTTCCCAAACCATCATACACTCCTACTGTTTTCCCTTTGCCAAGTTATCGGACAACCTGGCCCCAAAATTATGGATTATAAAAGGATAGCAGCATGAGGGAAAAATATACATTTTGAACCCAAAAGCCCATTTGAGTTTTTAAGTTCAAAATACACGCCTACCTCCTCCCCTACAGCCTGCCTGTCCATCTCCAAAAATACCATTTTTAATAATTATAAGCTACTTCACTGCATTGAAAAAAATCAAACAGTAAACTTGCCATATGCGGCCATCCTTTCATCGAATTGTGCTTCAACACCTATGTTCCAAAACCATCATAAACTCATACTGTTGTCACTTTAACAAGTTATCGGAGTACCTAGCCTCAAAATTATGGATTTTAAAAGGATAGCAGCATAAGGGAAAAATACACATTTTGAACCCAAAAATCCATTTGAGTTTTTAAGTTCAAAATACAGGCCTACCTCCTCGCCTTCAGCCTGCCTGTCCATCTCTAAAAATAGCCTTTTCCGAAATCATCCTACACTAATACTGTGCTCTTGCCGCAAAGTTTTCGGTCTACCTTTCCCAAAAATTATGGATTATATAAGGGTAGCAGCATATGGGAAAATTACACATTTTGAACCCAAAAACACATGAGGGTTTTCAAGTTCAAAATGTAGGCCTCCTCCTCCCCTTCAGCCTTCCTCTCCATCTCCAAAATTGGACTTTTTACCAATTTTACACTCCTTTGCTTTGAAAAAAGTATCCATATGTTGCCATCCTTTCATCCATTTGTCCTTCTACACAGATTTTCCCAAACCATCCTACACTCATACTCTTCTCATTTCATCAAATTATTAGAATACCTGGCCCAAAAAATTATGGATTATGAAAGGGTAGAAGCATAATGGAAAATGACATATTTTGAACACAAAAACCCATTTGAGTTTTTAAGTTCAAAATACAGGCCTACTTTCTCCCCGTCAGCCTGCCTGTCCATCTTTAAAGGGGTACTCCGGTGAAAAACTATTTTTTTTAAATCAACTGGTGCCAGAAAGTTAAACAGATTTGTAAATGACTTCTATTAAAAAATATTAATCCTTCCTGTACTTATTAGCTGCTGAATACTACAGCAAAAATTATTTTCTTTTTGAAACACAGAACTGTCTGCTGACATCACGAGCACAGTGCTCTCTGCTGACATCTCTGTCCATTATGAACTGTCCAGAACAGCATATGTTTGCTATGGGGATTTCCTTTTACCCTGGACAGTTCCTAAAATGGAAAGAGATGTCAGCAGAGACCACTGTGCTCATGATGTCAGCAGAATTTTCACTGTAGTATTAAGCAGTTGTCAGCAGAATTTCCACCGTAGTATTCAGCAGAAAAAAGTTTTTCACCGGAGTACCCCTTTAACTCCTTGGGGACGGAGCCCATTATAACCCTAAGGATGGGAGCATTTTTTGCAATTCTGACCACTGTCACTTTAAGCATTAATAACTCTGGGATGCCTTTACTTTTCATTCTGATTCTGAGATTGTTTTTTCGTGACATATTTTACTTTATGTTAGTGGTAATTTTTTGTCGATTCTTGCATCATTTCTTGGTGAAAAATTCCAAAATTTGATGAAAAAATTTAAAATGTAGCATTTTTCTAACTTTGAAGCTCTCTGCTTGTAAGGAAAACAGACATTCCAAATAAATTATATATTGATTTACAAATACAATATGTCTACTTTATGTTTGCATCATAAAGTTGACATGTTTTTACTTTTGGAAAACATCAGAGGGCTTAAAAGTTCAGAAGCAATTTTTCAGGGGCCAGTTCAGTTTTGAAGTGGATTTGAAGGGCCTTCATATTAGAAATACCCCATAAATAACCCCATTATAAAAACTGCACCCCTCAAAGTATTCAAAATGACATTCAGTAAGTTTGTTAACCCTTTAGGTGTTTCACAGGAATAGCAGCAAAGTGAAGGAGAAAATTCAAAATCTTCATTTTTTACACTCGCATGTTCTTGTAGACCCAGTTTTTGAAATTTTACAAGGGGGAATAGGAGAAAAAGCCCCCCAAAATGTGTAACCCAATTTCTCTCAAGTATGGAAATGCCTCATATGTGTATGTCAAGTGTTCGACGGGCGCAGTAGAGGGCTCAGAAGGGAAGGAGCGACAATGGGATTTTGGAGAGTGAATTTTGCTGAAATGGTTTTTGGGGGCATGTCACATTTAGGAAGCCCCTATGGTGCCAGAACAGCAAAAAAACAAAACACATGGCATACTATTTTGGAAACTACACCCCTCAAGGCACATATCAAGGGGTCCAGTGAGCCTTAACACCCCACAGGTGTTTGACGACTTTTTTGTTAAATTCGGATGTGTAAATGAAAAAAAAAAATTTCTACTAAAGTGCAGTTTTTTTCCCAAATGTACCATTACTACAAAGGGTAATGGGAGAAAAATCCCCCCAAAATTTGTAACACAATTTCTCCCGAGCACAGAGATACCCCATATGTGGCCCTAAACTGTTGCCTTGAAATACGACAGGGCTCTGAAGTGCGCATTTGAGGCCTGATTAAGGAATTTTCAATAGGGGCGGACCCGGTTACAAGGACGGGGCTTGTCTCCACCAAAACCCTACAGCAGTGTTTCCCAAACAGGGTGCCTCCAGCTGTTGCAAGACTCACAGCCTGTCAGGACAGTCTATGGCTGTCCGGCAACACTGGGAGTTGTGGTTTTGCAACAGCTGGAGGCGCCATTTAGGAAACACTGCCGTATGAGACGTTTTTCATTTTTATTGGGGGGGGGGGGGGGGCGACGTGTAAGGGGGTGTTTATGTAGTGTTTTATTTTTTATTATTTGTTAGTGTAGTGTTTTTAAGGTACATTCACACAGGCAGGGGTTCACAATAAGTTTCCTTGAAGGAAACCCACTGTAGATCCGCCTGTGTGAATGTACCCTGTACATTCACATGGGGGGGGGGGGGGCCCAAACCTTCAGCGGTGGCAAAATGACAACTCCCAGAATGCACTGACAGACCGTACATGCTGGGAGTTGTAGTTTTACAACAGCTGTAGGCACACTGGTGGGGAATCACTGAGTTAGGAAACAGACTCTAGCTCAGTGTTTCCCAACCAGTGTGCCTACAGCTGTTGCAAAACTACAATTCCCAGCGTGGCCAGACAGTCAGGGATGCTGGGCATGTAGTTCTGCAATATCTGGCCCTTCAGATGTTGCAGAACTACAACTCCCAGCATGCCTGGACAGTCTGGGCATGCTAGGAGTTGTAGTTATGCAACAACTGGGGAAGAACAGTTTGGAGACCGCTAAGTAGTGGCCTCCAAACTGTAGCCCTCCAGATGTTGCAAAACTACAACTCCAAGCATGCCCAGACTGTCCAGGGATGTTGGGAGTTGTAGTTCTGCAACATCTGAAGGGCTAGATATTGCAGAACTACACGCCCAGCATCCCTGACTGTCTGGGCATGCTGGGAGTTGTAGTTTTGCAAAATCTGGAGGGCTACAGTTTGGAGACCACCATATAGTGGTCTCCAAACTGTGCCACTTCAGATGTTGCAAAACTACAACTCCCAGCATGCCCAGACAGTCAGTGCATGCTGAAAGTTGTAGTTTTGCAACATCTGGAGGACCACAGTTTAGAGACCACTACACAGTGGTCTCCCAACTGTGACCCTCCAGATGTTGCAAAACTACAACTCCCAGCATGCCCAGACAGCCTTTGGCTGTGTGGGCATGCTGGGAGTTGTAGTTTTGCAGCTAATAGAAGGCCACAGTGAAGATCACTTATCGCGATCTTCACTGCAGCCTTCTCCGCCGCACTTTCCGGCCGCCGCTCTTCCTGCTTGCGCCACTGCTACAGGATGCCGCCTCCGAAGGTCCGGGTAAGTCGGGTCATGCTCCCCCCTCTCCGCCCGTGTTCCCCCGCTCTGTACCGACTTCCGATCGGTGGCCAGAGCGGGGGAAATTAACTCTAACCCCCCGCCCCCCTCCTGCCATTGGTGGTCAGCCTGACCGACCAATGGCAGAGGATAGGAGGGGGTGGCAACACTGCCACCTCGCTCCTATCCTTTAGGCTGGTCGGAGTTGGCTCTGACAGCTCCGGTCAGTCTTATTTTACGGGAGATCGGGTCTGAATTGACTTGCGATTTGCTGCGATTGCCAATATGGGGGGGGGGGGTCTAAGGACCCCCCTAGGCATTGCCACGGGATGTCTGCTGATAGATATCAGCAGTCATCATGGTCCGATCACCGCCAGGCGAGCGGCAGTGATCGGAAATGCCGAGGGCGTATGGATACGCCCTCCGCCCTTAAGTGACGGGACGCGAGGGCTTATGCATACGGAGTTAAAAATAGCCTTTTTCCCAAACCATCCTACACTCATACTTTTTTCGTGTAAACCGATGACCTGAACCTAAAAATTATCAATATTGCCAAGTCAAAAATGATAAAGATGGCTAAGTCATCGGACTACTTGGCCCAAAAATTATTGAATATAAAAGGATAGTAGCATAAGGGAAAATTACATATTTTGAACTCAATACTTATGTGGGTATTTGTATAATTTAACATATTGCTAAATAATTTAACAACATAAGCTTAAAAAGTGAAGTCAAATTTTCCAGTATGTTATTCCTCAAGAGGCACTGGTTTAACCAGTTGGAGACGCAGGGTGTACAAGTACGCTCCCATTCCTGGAAATGTCCACTAGCCCCACAAAGATTAAAGCGGTGGCTGCGCAGGTAATGGTACGTTCCATCCATTCTAGGAAAAAATGTGTCTACATTCCCGCAAGAATGTCTGGCTGGTTATCATGGCAACAGAAAGCTAGTGGATAGCTTTCTGTCTTCTCAGTATGGGAGCCTGTAAGGTCCAGTGCTAGCCTGGACCATACAGGGAACTGTCATAACAGTTATACCATACTGCAGTAAATTTGTACTGCAGTATAGTATAACAGGTGAAAAGTGTGAAAATAAAATGTTTTTCAATAAACAGCGTAAAAAATTATATAAATACCCCTTTTCTAATAAAGCCCTGTATTACTAAATAATAAAAAAAAAAAAATATACATAATAGGTATTGCCACATTCATAATGACTTTTACTTTAAAATGATGTTATTTGTCCCGCACAGTAAACATTGGTAACAAAAAACCCTACATAAAAATGCAAAATTTGCTAATTTTGTTTAAAAAACTGGAATAAAAAGGATCAAAAGGTAACATGTGTCCCAACAATAATACTAATAAAAAGTATGGCTTGTCCTGCAAAAAATAAGCCCTTGCACAATGAGGTTGGATGAAAATTAAAAAGTTATGGCCACACAAACAGGGAAACCACGTGATTTAATGAGATAAAAAGACATTCACCTACACCACTCTTGACGAATACCCCCCAGCAAATAGACCCAGAAGGGCATGACTCTGTTCATTACATAAGAAAAGAATTATAAAACGGGCAGCGCTTACCCAAACAGTCACTTATGCCATTTATGTAGTAGAACTCACTTGGTATATATAGAGGGACACAGTTGACACGACACCTGTTGAGCCAAGACAATGGGGGACATATATCATTAGGTGTCTATTGTAGACACAGTTCTACCCTTTACACTGCTTGTCTAATTTACACTCTTGCTCAAGATTTACTAAAGTTGTGCATGTACTTTGATAAATTTTGTGCAAATAAAGAAAGGCCCCCCTCGCTCTACTGTGCATCCTTCTCTACCTCACACGGTACACTGCTCACTGCTCATAGCTAGAAGTGCTGGAGCAGCAGTGTGCGCCGAACAAAACTTTGCAGAATAGTAAAATCATAATTCTTTATCAAGTACACAGAGGGGAAGATTATCAAAGAATTTTGCGTAAAAAAAACTATTTTGGCGCAAAAAGTATCGACCACATTTTCGAAGAGCTTTGTGCCGCGGTTTACGCTGTTCATGTCAGTTTTGTAAAAGTGGGTGTGTCCACGTATATTGTCTGCTTAATATGATATTTTCAAAGGGGTGAGAGTCCAGTTTACATCAAAACTTTCACACCAGCTTTTTGATAGTGTAGAAATCAAAGAAATGGTTGTAGTTTTATTGTTTCGTTGACTTTTTTCTTTTTTTTGGGGGGGGGGGGGAAAGGTGTCATGTAAGTAATTATTAAAAATTTATATATATATATATATATATATATATATATATATATACTTTTATATTTTTTTTTTCTTGGTCACTGCACCTGCACTCACATTTAAGCTCAGAAAGGTTTTATTTATACAGTTATTGCTTGTCTGGGCACTAGTAACCATGGAATATTTCGTGAGATGTTTCCACCAGAATTTTCTTGGATGTAAAAGTTGGCACAAAAATTGCCGATTTTGGCACCAAACTCGGCAATTTTGGCATAAAAAATTCTCATGGTTGCAACAAAAAAATATTTTGGTGCAAAAAAATAAAGAAAAGTGGCACAAAAATGAATTTTCACATATTTTCAAAGCAACAAAAGAGACCTTTGAAAATGTGAGGAGAAAAAAAAGGTGTGAATAATAACAGTAGTTTTTGAGAATCTCCCCCAGAATGTCTGGGTTTAAAAAATATGTAATTTTGCTGAACAATCTGTCCCCTTAACTCTAAATCAGTGTTTACCAACCAGAATGCCTCCAAGTTTTGCAATACTTGGCATGCTGGGAGTTGAAGTTCTGCAAAAGCTGGAGGCACCCTGTTAGCAGAAATTAGTGTGCAACATGGGTATGTAGCAGAGCTGAATGTGATTATGTGTAAGCATGACCACACACACACTCAACATTGTTACATACACCTGATCACACACTCAGGTCTGCTAAATACACCTGATCACACACTCAGCTCTGCCTAATATACACACTCACACACTCAACTCTGCTACATACACACAACCAAACACTCAGCACTGCTACATGCACACATTCACATACTCAGCTCTGCTACATACATACATTCACACACTCAGCTCTGCTACATGCACACACACACTCAACTCTGCTACATATACACACTCACACACTCAGCTCTGCTACATACACACAATCACACACTCAACTTTGCTACATACACACACTTACACACTTAGCTCTGCTACATACACACAATCACACACTTAGCTCTGCTACACACGCACTTATACAGTCAGTTCTGCTACATACACACTCACACACTCAACTTTGCTACATACACACACTTACACACTCAACTCTGCTACATACACACATTCACACACTCAAATCTGCAACATACACACACTCAACTTTGCTACATAAACACACTCAGCTCTGCTACATACACACATTTACACATTCAACTCTTCTACATACACACACTCACACTCAACTCTGCTCCATATACACACTCAGCTCTGCTACATACACACACACACACTCCACTCTGCTACATACACTCACACACTCAACTCTGCTACATACACACAACCAAACACTCAGCACTGCTACATACATACATTCACACACTCAGCTCTGCTACATGCACACACACACTCAGCTCTGCTACATATACACACTCACACACTCAGCACTGCTACATACACACACTCACACACTCAACTTTGCTACATACACACACTTACACACATAGCTCTGCTACATACACACACTCACACACTTAGCTCTGCTACACACACTCTTATACAGTCAGTTCTGCTACATACACACTCACACACTCAACTTTGCTACATACACAAATTCACACACTCAAATCTGCTACATACACACACTCAACTTTGCTACATAAACACACTCAGCTCTGCTACATACACACATTTACACATTCAACTCTTCTACATACACACTCACACTCAACTCTGCTCCATATACACACTCAGCTCTGCTACATACACACACACACACACTCCACTCTGCTACATACACACACTCACACATTCAACTCTGCTACATACACACACTCACACTCAACTATGCTGCATATACATACTCAGCTTTGCTACATACACACATTCACACTTAACTCTGCTACATACACACATTAACACACTCAACTCTGCTACATATACACACTCAGCTCTGCTACATACACACATTCACACACTCAGGTCTGCTACATTCACACTCTTACATACTCAGCTTTGCTACATACACACACTTACACACTCAGCTTTGCTACATGCACATACTCACACACTCATTTCTGCTACATACACACACTAGACTCTGCTACATACACTCACTCAACACTGCTACATACACACACTTACAAACTCAGCTCTATTACACACACTCAACTCTGCTACATACACACACTCAAACACTCAACTCTGCTACATACACACACTCACGCACTAAACTCTGCTACATACATTCACACACTAAACTCTGCTACATACACACACACTCAACTCTGCTACATACACACATTCACACACTCAACTCTGCTATATATACACACTCAGCTCTGCTACATATACACATTCACACACTAAACTCTGCTACATACACTCAGTCACACACTCAGCTCTGCTACATACACACACTTACACTCTCAGCTCTGCTACATACACACACTCACACACCTGCCTCTGCTACATACACATACTCACACATATACATAGACCTAACAGCGATATCTTCTTGTCTCTCCCTGCACATACAGTGGTATATTCTTAGCTGTGGTCACCATGGTTACACTACACAGGTGCAATCTCCTGCACTCATCAAGAGCAGCTGGGGAGTTTGAATTTTACACAGTTTGAAGTCTGAACTGTGCCGGAAGTATTTCACCTGCACTATAACCTGATGTATTTTCCAGTTGAATCAGGTTAGACTGCGGGTGAAGGGGTGATCATAAGTGGTCTATAATCATTAAATTTTTTTTAAAAGGTACATGAAAAAGATTTTAAGTATCACAGAGATAATCTGACTGGCGACAAAAGCATAGTAATCTCCGCAATCCAAATGGAAAATTAAATGCATGATTTAGAGCATCTTGCTAAGTGCAATCCAAGATGGCTTTAAAAATATGGTCATCCCGCAAGATTTCTGTCGGTAAATGAAATGTACGCAGTTAATAAATTTGTGTGTACTAAATATGTCACTCCAAGGTACACCAAAACTTACACATCTGGAGGAAATGCTCCACCAAAATGTGCGCAAAAAAAGACGCAAAAAAACTGCTTGCGCAAAACTTTGTGCAAAAAATTAAAAACACAATGTGTGTAAGCACTCCCTTCTCCAATTTCCCCAAATAGCAGGGGGGTGAAAGATATTGTAGGGAAAGTGTATAAAGAAAAAGGGGGGAGGTGTAGAATGCATTTGACTGATTTCACATTGGGGTGACCAAAACTAGGCAACCAGTACTACTCGCCAAGTTCGCACAAAAAAAGTCCCCTCAAGGAGCTCACAATTTATCAAAACCTGTGCAGAGGAAATGTTGCCCAGTTGCCCATAGCAACCAATCAGCTTGCTTATTTTATTTTTAACAAGGCCTCTGCAAAATTAATTTTAATCTGACAATGAAAATTAATCTGATTGGTTGCTATTGGCAACTGGTCAACTTTTCCTTTGCACAGATTTTGATAAATCTCCCCAAAAATCTCTAAAGGATGAAAGATGATACTCTTCCTGTACATAGGTTTTGATAAATATCCCATGTGTCTAGAAGTTCAGCACTGAGGCCATTGAAATGATTGTGTTAGTTACATGAATCTGGTGTTAATAGTGAGAAATGTATAGAAAAACATGTAGTGTCCTACCTGTGCCGTCCATCAGATGAATGTTGCTGCATCCTAGGAGTTTGTTAAAAGGGAATAGAAAACAGAGCTATTTGTTTCCAAAAACAGCACCATACCTGTCCTCATGTTGTATGTAATATTACAAGTTTTCTCCATTCCCTTTTGAAGAATTGAGCAGCGATATCACACACAACATTAGGACAGAGGTGGTGCAGTTTTCAGAAGAAATCAGCTCTGATTTTCTCATCCTGGATTACCCCTTTCAACTTCTCTTTGCTGAATGTTTTCTTTATCCTGTCCTAGGCATTTTGAAGGCATGCTAGGAACCAATCTTCTTGGTTTGTTGGTTGTATTCGGCTGCTCCTGGCCATCCTCCCTCTGATCCTTGAAATGTCTTGTCTTCTTTGTTGCCTGATTATAAGAAAGGCAAAGATATAGCTAATCCCTTGTGAGGTCACATGTGTGATGTCACCAACCTTGTCTCACAGTTCTATAAGCGAGGGAAGAAATGTAAAAAACACACACACATATAATATATATATAGATAGATACTTGTCTCTATTGCTATGGAAAAGGGTAATTTTTGAATTTTTCTGCCATTTTCTTCTACATAGCAGTTCTATTCTGCATGCTTTAATCTATATATCTATCTATATATATGTGTGTATGTGTGTACGTTCCGGCATCACGTCCAAACGGCTAAAGATATTAACATGAAACTTGGTACACATGTTACTTATATGTCAACAACAAACATAGGATAGGTGATTTAACCCTTACTCACCCCCATTTGCCAGGGGCGGGGTTTATGTTTAAAGTCCCATACAAGTCAATGGGAAATGAATGTTCCCACATAACTTCAAGAGATATTTCAATACCTGGTACACATATTACTGGTCGGGATAGGAGGTCGGGATATGAGGACTGGAAAGGAGGATGGGATAGAAGGTCGGGATAGGAGGACGGGATAGGAGGACCAGGATAAGAGGTCGGGATAGGAGGTCGATATAGGAGGACGGGATAGGAGGTCAAGATAGGAGGTCGAGATAGGAGGTCGAAATAAGAGGTCAAGATAGGAGGTCAAGATATGATGACGAGATAGGAGGTCGGGATAGGAGGTTGGGATATGAGGATGGGATATAGGGTTGGGATATGACAACAATATATGAGGAGGGGATATGAAGTCAAAAGCTTCCTCCTTTGTTTATTTTCCTCCCCAACAAGGATTAGGAAGGAGAAACCGGGCAATGCCGGGTATTCAGCTAGTATATATATAAAACTCAATGGGGGAGATTTATCAAAACTTGTGCAGAGCAAGAGTGGTGCAGTTGCCCATGGCAACCAATCAGATTGCTTCTTTCATTTTACAGAGGCCTTATTAAAAAAACGAAAGAAGCAAGCTGATTGGTTGCTATGGGCAATTTTTCCTGTGGACAGGTTTTGATAAATCTCCCCCAATGTGTGTGTGTGTGTGTGTGTGTGTATGTATGTGTGTATGTTCCAGCATCACGTCCAAACGGGAAAAGATATTAACATGAAACTTGGCACACACGTTACTTATATGTCAACAACGAAGATAGGATAGGCGATTTAACCCTTACTCAACACCATTTGCCAGGGTAAGGGCTTTTGTTTAAAGTCCCATACAAGTCTATGGAAAATACTGCATAACTTTTGAAATGGCTGGAGATATTACATATTCGATAATACCCTTAACTACCCCCATTTGTGAGGGTCAGGGTTTTTGTTTAACCCCTTCACAACGAGTGACGTACATGTACGGTGCCACAAAGTGTCACTTGGCGCTTCCGGGGTTCCGGGAGCGCCACGTCACCGGTAGCGGTGATCGGGCCGGGATGACTGCTCTTATCTAACAGCAGGCATCCCAGCACATCGCCGAGGGGGGTACTGAGACCCACCCATGACCGCGATGGGCACACATAGCAGGTCAATTCAGACCTGCGATCTGCGCGATTCCGGGTCATACGGGTCACTGGTGACCCGGTGACCCGGAAAATAAGAGGGATCGGGGGTGTCCGAGACACTCTTGATCCCCCTGAAGGGATAGGAGTTTGGTGGCAGGGGTGCCACCCCTCCTATTCCTGCTATTGGTCGGCCGAGCAACCGACCAATAGCAGACTGGGGGGAGGGGGGGTTAAAGTTTGGTTTCCCCGCTTTGCCCACCTATCGGTGTCCGGGCAAAATGGGGGAACTGTCCAGGGACCGGCGCCGAAGGTCCCTTACCTGGATCCCGGAACCCGGAGCGCGATCCTCCATGCGGGGATCCCCCATGTGCGGCGGCGGCAGCAATTCATCCGGGTCCTGCCAGGTGAGTTGTTGCCTAGCAACATCCGGAGGACCACAGTTTACAGAGGGGTTCAGGTTGTAGATCACTATGCAGTGGTCTCAAACTGTAGACCTCCAGATGTTGCAAAACTACAACTCTCAGCATGCCCAGAAAGCAGTTTGCTGTCTGTGCATGCTGCGATTTGTAGTTTTGCAACATCTGGAGGGCCACAGTTTAGAGACCACTGGACAGTGATTTACAACCTGAACCCCTCTAAATCTTGCAAAACTACAACTCCCAGCATTCAGGAACAGCATAAGGCTGTCTTGGCATGCTGGGAGTTGTACTTGCGTGCCACCTGCCATTGCATAACTACATTTCCCAGCATGCCCTTCCGCAATCAGTACATGCTGGGAGTTGTAGTTTTGCAACAGCTGGAGGCACACTGGTTGGAAAATACTGAGTTAGGTCATAGAACCTAATTCAAGGTTTTTCAACCAGTGTGCCCCCAGCTGTTGCAAAACTACAACTCCCAGCATGCATGGTCTGTCAGTGTATGCTGGGAGTTGTAGTTTTGACCCCCCTCCCATGTGAATGTACAGGCCACATTCACACTGGAGGCAGATTACAGTGAGTTCCCCGCTTCAAGTTTGAGCTGCAGCAAATTTTCCGCCGCAGCTCAAACTCCTAGCGGGAGACTCAGTGTAATCTGCCTCCAGTGTGAATGCAACCTAAAAACACTACACTACACCAACATAAAATAAAGAGTAAAACACTATATATACACACATACACTACCCCCCCTACCACCCCCCTTCCCCAATAAAAATGAAAAACTTATTGTACGGCAGTGTTTCTAAGATGGAGCCTCCAGCTGTTGCAAAACGAAAACTCCCAGCATTTCTGGCCAGCAATTGACTGTCCAAGCATGCTGGGAGTTTTACAACAGCTGGAGGCACCCTGTTTGGGAATCACTGGCATAAAATACCCCTATGTCCCTAATTCAGGCCTCAAATGCGCATGGCACTCTTATTTTGAAGCCCTGTTGTATTTCAAGGCAACAGTATAGGGTCACATATGGGGTATCACTGTACTCGGGAGAAACTGCCTAACAAATTTTGGGGGGCTTTTTCTCCTTTTACCCCTTATGAAAAGGAACAGTTGGGGTCTACACCAGCATGTTAGTGTAAAAAAATAAACATTTTTACACTAACATGCTGGTGTTGCCCTATACTTTTCATTTTCACAAGAGGTAAAAGGGAAAAACGCCCCTCAAAATTTGTAACGCAATTTCTCCCGAGTACGGAGATACCCCTTATGTGGGCGCAAAGTGCTCTGGGGCACACAACAAGGCCCAGAAGGGAGAGTGCGCCATGTACATTTGAGGTGATTTGCACAGGTGTGGCTGATTGTTACAGCGGTTCTGACAAAACACACCCACATGTGACCCCATTTTGGAAACTACACCCCTCACAGATTTTCCTTACAAGCAGAGAGCTTCAAAGTTAGAAAAATGCAAAATTTAAATTTTTTTCATCAAATTTGGGGATTTTTCACCAAGAAAGGTTGCAAGTTACCACAAAAATTTACCACTATGCTAAAGTAGAATATGTCACGAAAAAACAATCTCAGAATCAGAATGATAAGTAAAAGCATTCCAGAGTTATTAATGTTTAAAGTGACAGTGGTCAGATTTGCAAAAAAGGGCTTCGTCCTAGAGGTGAAAATGGGCTGCATTAAAGTCCCATGCAAATCATTGGGAAATGTATGTTCCCACATAACTTCCGTACAGCTGAAGATATTTCAATAATACCTGGTACACATATTACTTGTATGTCAAATAAAAAGATATGATAGTTAAATTAACCCTTACATACACCCTTATATAAAAGATGGGTTTTTGTTTCAAGTCCCATGCAAGTATATGGGACTTCCAGTACCTTACTCCACAAGCTCCGTTCTGCATCTCCTGGGGAATGTGTCAATCTGGCTTGCAAGCCACACCCCATCTCACATAGACAAGCCCACATTTTAAGCCCCACTCCTTATATTATCTACCCTTATTGTGCATCGGTCTGGCTTGCAAATCACGCCCAGTCCCACAAAGCCACGTCCCCTTCTATTTTGAGCTTACAATATCTTCATCACAAATCAGTCCCATCTGAGGACAGGATAGGAGGATGGGACATAAGGAAGGGATATGAGGTCGGGATATGAGGACAGGATATGAGGATGGGCTATAAGGATGGTATATGAGGTCGGGATATAAAGACGGGATGTGGGGATAGGATATGAGGATGGGATATAAGGTCGGGATATGAGGATGGGATATGAGGTCAAGATAGGAGGTGGGAATATGAGGACAGGATATAAGGATGGGATATGAGGTTGAGATATGAGGACAGAATATGAGAATGGAATATGAGGATGGGATAGGAGGTCGAGATATGAGGACAGGATTTGAGGATGGGATATGAGGATAGCATATAAGGTCGGGATATGAGGACAGGATATGAAGTCAGGATATGAGGACGGGATATGAGGTTGGGACATAAGGACGGGATATGAGGTCAGCATATGAGGATGGGATATGAGGATAGCATATGAGGACAGGATATGAGGATGGTACATAAGGACGGGATATGAGGTTGTGATATGAGGATGGGATATGAGGACAGAATATGAGGTCAGGATATGAGGATGGGATGTGAGGATGGGATAGGAGGATGGGATATTAGGTCTGAATAGGAGGACAGCATATGAGGATGGCATACAAGGTCGGGATATGAGAATGGGATATGAGGACAGGATAGGAGGTCGGGATAAGAGGATGGGATATAAGGTCGGGATATGAGGTAGGGATATGAGGACAAGATGTGAGGACGGGATGTGAGGTCGCGATATGAGGACAGGATATTAGGTCGTGATAAGAGGATGGATATGAGGACAGGATATGAGGTCGGGATATGAGGAAGGGATATGAGGATTGGATTGGAGGTCAAGATAGGAGGTCGAGATAGAAGGATGGGATATGGGGACGGGATATGAGGACGGGATAGGAGGACGGAATAGGAGGTCGGGATAAGAGGTCGGAATAGGAGGACGGGATAGGACGACGGGATAGGAGGCTGAGATATGATGACGGGATAGGAGATTGGGATATGAGGACGGGATATGGGGTTGGGATATGACAACAATATATGAGGACGGGATATGAAGTCAAAAGCTTCCTCCTTTGTTTATTTTCCTCCCCAACAAGGATTAGGAAGGAAAAACCGGGCAATGCTGGGTATTCATCTATTATATATATAAAACTCAATAAAGGAGATTTATCAAAACTTGTGCAGAGCAAGAGTGGTGCAGTTGCCCATGGCAACCAATCAGATTGCTTCTTTCATTTTACAGAGGCCTTATTAAAAACGGAAAGAAGCAAGCTGATTGGTTGCTATGGGCAACTGAACAACTTTTCCTGTGGACAGGTTTTGATAAATCTCCCCCAATGTGTGTGTGTATGTATGTGTGTGTATGTTCCAGTATCACGTTTAAACGGCAAAAGATATAAACATGAAACTTGGCACACACGTTACTTATATGTCAACAACAAAGATATGATAGGTGATTTAACCCTTACTCAACCCCATTTGCCAGGGTCAGGGTTTTTGTTTAACCCCTTCATGACCCAGCCCATTTTCACCTTCATGACCTGGGCATTTTTTGAAAATCTGACCACTGTCACTTTAAACATTAATAACTTTGGAATGCTTTTACTTATCATTCTGATTCCGAGATTGTTTTTTCGTGACATATTCTACTTTATGTTATTGGTAAAATTTCACTGATATTTGTATCCTTTCTTGGTAAAAAATCTAAAAATTTCATGAAAATTTTGAAAATTTTGCATTTTTCTAACTTTGAAAGTCTCTGCTTGAAAGGAAAATGGATATTCCAAATAAATTACATATTGATTCACATATACAATATGTCTACTTTGTGTTTGCATAAAAAAATTGACAAGTTTTTACTTTTGGAAGACACCAGAGGGCTTCAAAGTTCCGCAGCAATTTTCCAATTTTTCTCAAGATTTTCTAAATCGTAATTTTTCAGGGCCCAGTTCAGGTTGGAAGTGGATTTTAAGGGTCTTCATATTAGAAATACCCCATAAATGACCCCATTATAAAAACTGCACCCCCCAAAGTATTCAAAATGACATTCAGTAAGTGTTTTAACCCTTTAGGTGTTTCACAGGAATAGCAGCAAAGTGAAGGAGAAAATTCTAAATCTTCATTTTTTACACTCGTATTTTCTTGTAGACCCAATTTTTGAATTTTTACAAGGGGTAAAAGGAGAGAAATCACCCTAAAATTTGTAACCCAATTTCTCTCGAGTAAGGAAATACCTCATATGTGTATGTAAAGTGTTCGGCGGGCGCAGTAGAGGGCTCAGAAGGGAAGGAGCGACAGTGGGATTTTGGAGAGTGAGTTTTTCTGAAAGGGTTTTTGGGGGGCATGTCCCATTTAGGAAGCCCCTATGGTGCCAGAACAGTGGACCCCCCCCCACATGTGACCCCATTTTGGAAACTATACCCCTCATGGAATTTAATAAGGGGTGCAGTGAGCATTTACACCCCACTGGCGTTTGACAGATATTTGAAACAGTGGACTGTGCAAATCAAAAATTTTATTTTTCATTTTCACAGACCACTGTTCCAAAAATCTGTCATACACCAGTGGGGTGTAAATGCTCACTGCACCCCTTATTAAATTCCGTGAGGGGTGTAGTTTCCAAAATGGGGTCACATATGGATATTTATTGTTTTGCGTTTGTCAGAACTGCTGTAACAATCAGCCACCCCTGTGCAAATCGCCTCAAATGTACATGGCGCACTCTCCCTTCTGGGCCTTGTTGTGCGCCCCCAGAGCACTTTGCGCCCACATATGGGGTATCTCCGTAGTCGGGAGAAATTGCGTTACAAATTTTGGGGGTCTTTTTTCCCTTTTACCTCTTGTGAAAACGAAAAGTATAGGGCAACACCAGCATGTCAGTGTAAAAAATTTATTTTTTTACACTAACATGCTGGTGTAGACCCCAACTTCACCTTTTCATGAGGGGTTAAAGAAGAAAAAGCCCCCCAAAATTTGTAAGGCAATTTCTCCCGAGTACGGCGATATCCCATATGTGTCCAAAAACTGTTGCCCTGAAATACGACAGGGCTCCAAAGTGAGAGAGCGCCATGCGCATTTGAGGCCTGAATTAGGGATTTGCATAGGGGTATTCTATGCCAATGATTCCCAAACAGGGTGCCTCCAGCTGTTGCAAAACTCCCAGCATGCCTGGACAGTCAATGGCTGTCCGGAAATACAGGGAGTTATTATTTTGCAACAGCTGGAGGCTCCGTTTTGGAAACAGTAGCGTACCAGACGTTTTTCATTTTTTTGGGGGAGGGGGGCTGTGTAATGGTATGTGTATATGTAGTGTTTTTTACTTTTTATTTTAGGTTAGTGTTAGTGTAGTGTAGTGTTTTTAGGGTACAGTCACATGGGCAGAGGTTCACAGCAAGTTTGCCGCTGGAAGTTTGAGCTGCAGCGCAAAATTTGCGCCATCTCAAACTTGCAGCACTCACTGTAAACCTCCGCCCATGTGAGTGTACCCTGTACATTCACATTGGGGGGGGGTCAAACATCCAGCTGTTGCAAACTCCGAGCATGCCCTTTGGCTGTCCGTGCATGCTGGGAGTTGTAGTTTTGCAACAGCTGGAGGAACGCTGGTTTGGAAACACTAAGTTAAGTAATAAACTTTCAAGTGTTTTGCAACCAAACTTAGTGTTTCCAAACCAGTGTGCCTCCAGCTGTTGCAAAACTACAACTCCCAGCATGCATGGTCTGTCAGTGCATGCTGGAAGTTATAGTTTTGCAACAATTGCAACAGCTGGAGGCACTGAGGTAGGAAACGGACAATGTTTCCCAACTAGTGTGCCTCCAGTTGTTGCAAAACTACAACTCTCAGCATGCCCAGACTGCCCAGACTGCCCAGGCATGCTGGAAGTTGTAGTTCGGCAATATCTGAAGGATCAGATGTTGCCGAACTACAACTTCCAGCATGCTTGGGCAGTCTGGGCATGCTGGGAGTTGTAGTTTTGCAACATCTGGAGGTCCACAGTTTGGAGACCACTGTATAATGGTCTCCAATCTGTGCTCTTCCAGATGTTAGAGAACTACAACTCCCAGCATGCCTGGACAGACTGAGCATGCTGAGATTTGTAGTTTTGCAACATCTGGAAGAGCACAGATTGGAGACCATTATACAGTGGTCTCCAAACTGTGGACCTCCAGATGTTGCAAAACTACAACTCCCAGCATGCCCAGAAAGCAAAAGGCTGTCTGGGCATGCTGGGAGTTGCAGTTTTGAAACTCTCAGAGGCAGCAGTGAGATCGCTTTACGGCGATCTCACTGCTGCCAATGAAGATGCCGCCCTGCTGCCGGAAACTCACCTCCGGGACGCAGCGCAGCCAGGACTGCATGGAGGACGCCGGGACCGCCGGAACCGCTCGGGACACCGCTCGGACGGGTAAGTGACGCCGGGGGACGGGTCAGGGACACTTAGCAGAGCGGTGTGTGTCCCGATCCCCGTGATCGGGACTCACACACCGCGCTGCTAAGTATTTTCATAGCGAAACGCTGCTATCAGCTAGTCAGATTTGACCAGCTGATAGCAGCGATCGCTGGGGGGGGTGGGGGATCAAACCCCCCCGTGGTCGCACGGTAAGATGGCTGGCTATCAGTGATAGCCACCATCTTTCCGGGCGCTGCGGGGTGCCGTGAGTAGCGGCAGTAATGTTCATGACGTACCTGTATGTCATGGGTCGGGAACACCTTGCCACCCATGACGTACAGGTATGTTTTAGGTCGGGAAGGGGTTAAAGTCTCATACAAGTCTATGGAAAATATATGTTACTGCATAACTTTCCAAAATGGCTTGAGATATTTCGATAATACTTGGTCACGTGTTACTTTTATGACCACTTAAACTATAGGATAGTTAATTTATCCCTTAACTACCCCCATTTGTCAGGGTCGGGGTTTTTGTTTA
The DNA here is from genome assembly GCF_029499605.1 of Hyla sarda. NCBI lineage: Eukaryota > Metazoa > Chordata > Amphibia > Anura > Hylidae > Hyla > Hyla sarda. Next base: position 127,270 of record NW_026610649.1, read on the forward strand.
AAGTCCCATGCAAATCATTGGGAAATGTATGTTCCGACATAACTTCGGTACAGCTGGAGATATTTCAATAATACCTGGTACACATATTACTTATAAGTCAAATGAAAAGATATGATAGTTAAATTAACCCTTACATACACCCTTTTTTTTTAAATAAAAGATGGGTTTTTGTTTCAAGACCCATTCAAGTATATGGGACTTCCAGTACCTTACTCCACAAGCTCCGTTCTGCATCTCCTGGTGAATGTGTCAATCTGGCTTGCAAGCCATACCCCATCTCACATAGACAAGCCCACATTTTAAGCCCCACTCCTTATATTATCTACCCTTTTATGTGCATCGGTCTGGCTTGCAAATCATGCCCTGTCCCACAAAGCCATGTCCCCTTCTATTTTCAGCTTACAATATCTTCATCACAAATCAGTCCCATCTGAGGATAGGATATGAGGATGGGATATAAGGTCGGGATATGAGGATGGGATATGAGGTCAAGATAGGAGGTGGGAATATGAGGACAGGATATAAGGATGGGATATGAGGTTGAGATATGAGGACAGAATATGAGAATGAAATATGAGGACGGGATAGGAGGATGGGACATAAGGACGGGATATGAGGTTGTGATATGAGGATGGGATATGAGGACTGGATTGAAGGACGGGATATTAGGTCTGGATAGGAGGACAGCATATGAGGATGGCCTATGAGGTCGGGATATGAGAATGGGATATGAGGACAGGATATGAGGTCGGGATATGAGGACAGGATAAGAGGAGGGGATATAAGGTCGGGATATGAGGTAGGGATATGAGGACAAGATGTGAGGACGGGATGTGAGGTCGGGATATGAGGACAGGATATTAGGTTGTGATAAGAGGATGGATATGAGGACAGAATATGAGGTTGGGATACACTAATACTGTTCTCACTTTGCCAAGTTATCGGACAACCTGGCCCCAAAATGATGGATTATAAAAGGATAGCAGCATAAGGGAAAAATACACATTTTGAACCCAAAAACTAGGAATCGACCGATATCGTTTTTTTAGGGCCGATACCGATAATCGGTGGAGGTTAGGGCCGATACCAGAATATCGGTATAAGTTATTGGCTATTTATCCCCCCCTCGACACCGCTGCAGGTCATTGATTTAAAGTGGGCGCTTTAAATCAATGCACTGCAGTGGCTTTTGCGGTGCCATAGGCCGCCGCCACCCGCTTCTCTCCCCCTACCTGTCAGGGTGGACCGGGCCATCCATCCTTCCTGTAGTGTCCGGTGTGAGGTGGTTTTTTGCGCCCCCGTAGATCCATGCGTCCGCTCCTCCCCCAGCTCTCCAAACATTTCCGAAGCTAGAACTGGGGGAGGGCAGAGCAAGGGGAGGGAGGAGGTTTATGCCCCCTCCCTCATCTCCCCTCACTGAGCTCGGCTGGACGCAGATCTCTACGGCACGCCCCCTCCCTGAGGACATAGATCTCCACGGCAGGTCACCTCCCTCATCTCCCCTCCCTGAGGACGTAAATCTCCACGGCAGGTCCCCTCCCTCATCTCCCCGAGCTGAGGACGTAGAGCAGTGCTCCCAATGTGCTCTATGTGTAAAGGGGGACATGCTGCACGGGCTAAAGGGGGACATACTGCACGGGCTAAAGGGGGATATACTGCATGGGCTAAAGGGGACATACTGTATGGGCTAAAGGGGACATACTGTATGGGCTAAAGGGGGACATACTGCATGGGCTAAAGGGGACATACTGCATGGGCTAAAGGGGACATACTGCATGGGCTAAAGGGGACATACTGTATGGGCTAAAGGGGGACATACTGTTCAGGCTAAATGTTCCCCTTTAGCCCGTGCAGTATGTCCCCTTTTAGCCCATACAGTATGTCCCCCTTTAGCCCATACTGTATGTCCCCCTTTAGCCCGTACAGTATGTCCCCCTTTAGCCCATACAGTATGTCCCCCTTTAGCCCATACAGTATGTCCCCCTTTAGCCCGTACAGTATGTCCCCCTTTAGCCCATACAGTATGTCCCCCTTTAGCCCGTACAGTATGTCCCCCTTTAGCCCGTGCAGTATGTCCCCCTTTAGCCCATACAGTATGTCCCCCTTTAGCCCATACAGTATGTCCCCCTTTACACATAGAGCTCATTGGGAGCACTGCTCTATGTCCTCAGCTCGGGGAGATGAGGGAGGGGACCTGCCGTGGAGATTTACGTCCTCAGGGAGGGAAGATGAGGGAGGGGACCTGCCGTGGAGATCTATGTCCTCAGGGAGGGGGCGTGCCGTAGAGATCTGCGTCCAGCCGAGCTCAGGGAGTTGAGGGAGGGGGCGTGAGGGAGGGGGCCCTCCCCCAGTTCTAGCTTCGGAAATGTTCGGAGAGCTGGGGGAGGAGCGGACGCATGGATCTACGGGGGCGCAAAAAACCACCTCACACCGGCGGCATTCCGGGTGGAGGGTGAACCGGTCCGGGCTGTCCTTCTCCGGCGGTCATCTTCTCCACTTCGGGCAGGCTCCGGCCTAGTACGCTGCATAGACGCCGCTGCGCAGTGACGCCCGGCGTCTATGCAGCTACTAGGCCGGAGCCTGCCCGGAGTGGAGCAGATGACCGCCTGAGAAAAAGGACAGCCCGGACCGGTTCACCCTTCACCCGGAACGCCCCCGGACACTACAGGAACGATGGATGGCCCGGACCACCACCATTACAGGTAAGTTGAATTTTTTTAATTGACTCGGAGGGTGGGGGAGGGGCCCGACCGGTATAGCGGTATGGGCTAAAATCCATACCGGTATACCGCCCAGCATCACGGTGGGGGTGAGACGCGGTGCGGTGGGTCGGGGGGGCGGTCGCGGTGCGGTGGGTCGGGGGGGCATTCGCTGTGCGGCGGGTCGGGGGGGGGTGGTCGCGGTGCGGTTGGGGCGGCGCGGGGGCGGGGCATTATCGGCTTATCGGCAAGGTATCGGCAAAATCGTGATTATCGGCCGATAATATCGGCCATACCGATAATCGGTCGATCCCTACCAAAAACCCATTCAAAATACAGGCCTACGTCCTCCCCTTCAACCTGCCTGTCCATCTCCAAATATATCCTTTTTAATAATAATAATACGCTCCTCCTTTGCATTGAAAAAAAGCAAACAGTAAAGTTGCCACATGCAGCCATCCTTTCATCCATTTGTCCTTCTCCACCTATTTTCCCAAACCATGCACTCATACTGTTCTCATTTTGCCAAGTTATCGGACAACCTGGCCCCAAAATTATGGACTATCAAAGGATAGCAGCATAAGGGAAAAATACACATTTTGAACCCAAAAACCCATTTGAGTTTTTAAGTTCAAAATACAGGCCTACCTCCTCCCCTACAGCCTGCCTGTCCATCTCCAAAAATAGCCTTTTAACAATTATATGCTCCTCTTTAGCTTTGAAAAAAAGCAAACAGTAAAGTTGCCATATGCTGCTATCCTTTCATCCATTTGTCCTTTTACACCTATTTTCCCAAACCATCATACACTCATACTGTTATCTTGTCGCCAAGTTATCGGACTACCTGGCCCAAAAATGATGGATTATAAGAGGGTAGCAGCATAAGGGAAAATTACACATTTTCAAACCGAAAAACCCATGAGGGTTTTCAGGTTCATAATGCAGGTCAGTAAAGTTGCCATATGCTGCCATCCTTTCATTTATTTGTCGGCACTGGTTTAACCAGTTGAAGACGTAGGGTGTACAGGTACGCTCCCATTCCTGGAAATGTCCACTAACCCCACAATGAGTAAAGCGGTGAATGCGTTCCATTCATTACAGGAAAAATTGTGTCTATATTCCTGCAAGATTGTCAACGCGACCTGGCTGATTACCATGGCAACAGAAAGCCAGTGGATAGCTTCCTATCTTCTCAGTATGGAAGCCTGTAAGGTCCAGTCCTAGCCTGAATTGTACAGGTGAACTGTCATAGCAGTTATACTATACTGCAGTTAAGTTGTACTGCAGTATAGTTTAACAGGTAAAAAGTGTGAAAATAAAATGTTTTTCAATAAAAAGTGTAAAAAACTATATAAATGTCCCTTTTCTAATAAAGTAATGTATTATAAAATAATAATTAAATAAAGTTATTTATCCCGCACAGTTAACACTATTAAAAAAAAGAAAAACCCTACATAAAAAGACTCTCTCCTAGGACTGTATCCACCTTTTCCAGCCCACCGGAGCACCTGAAAGCTATGCTAATTTATGCAGGCTAAAGTCAGCACCTGAAAGCTGAACTAATTTATGCAGGCTAAAGTCAGCAACTGCCGAGCTGAGGAGTTTGTGACGAATGAAATCACTGTAAGTTCGCTCATCTCTACACATGATTTAATAAGGTAAAAAAAACGTTCACCTACACCACTCTTGATGAATACCCCCCAGTAAATAGACCCAGAAGGGCATGACTCTGTTCATTATGTAAGAAAAGAATTAAAAAACGGGCAGCGCTCATCCAAACAGTCACTAATGCCATTTATGTAGTAGAACTCACCTGGTGTATATGGAGGGACACAGTTGACACGACACCTGTTGAGCCAAGACAATGTATGTAGGCACTCCCTTCTCCAATTTCCCCAAATAGCAGGGGAGTGAAAGATATGGTAGGAAAAGAGTATGAAAAGGGGGGAGGTGTAGAATGCATTTGACTGATTTCACATTGGGACTAACCGGCAGGCATCAGCGGAAGTAAGGAGGCGGCAAAGGAGCAGCGGTGGAGGCAGCCGTGAAGATCAGTGGTAAGTGATCTTCACTGCTGCCTTCTAGGAGTTGCCAAACTACAACTTCCAGCATGCCCAGAAAGCCAAAGGATGTCTGGGCATGCTGGAAGTTGTAGTTTTGCAACATCTGGAGGGCCACAGTTTGGAGACCACCATACAGTGGTGCCCAAGCTGTAGTCCTACAGATGTTGCAAAACTACCACTCCAAGCATGCCCAGACATGCTGGGAGTTATAGTTCTGTAACATCTGGCCCTTCAGATGTTGCAGAACTACAGCTTCCAGCATGCCTGGACAGTCTCACTACTTATATATACCGGCAGGGGGTATATATTTATTAATGCGCCGGCGGGGGGTATATATTTATTAATGCGCCGGCGGGGGGTATATATTTATTAATGCGCCGGCGGGGGGTACATATGTATAAATGTGCCGGCAAGGGAATTTATGTATATATGTGCCGGGGGGGTATATATGTATAAATGCGCCGGCGGGGGTCATATCTTTATTAATGTGCTGCAGGGGGCATATTATAAATGCACTGGGGGGCTAGATATATAGGCTATATGTCTGCCCCCCCCCCCCCTGCAGCACTATATATATCTTGCCCCCACAGCGCTTTTAATATAGATATGGCCCCCTGCTACTCACAATGGTAATTTTTAAATCTCTCGCTGCGAGCCCTGAATGGCCCCTCGGTATCGGCCACTCAGGACTCCCCACGGGGGATTCAAAAATAAATGTTAAAACACACCATACATCGCAGGGTTGCAGAGTGCTATCAATCCCTCAGCCCCTGTACTACAACCCCCATCATGGAACAGACTCTGTTCCATGATGGGGTAGTAGTACAAACACTAATGTAGCCTCCCCAGCTGTCTGCAGACTCCCGCAGCCGGGGAATTACTACTCCGATCATGGAAATAAGTCTGTTCCATAATGGGAGTAGTAGTAGTCCCTCAGCACTGCAGGAGTCTGCTGATGTCACCTCAGAAATAACGGATATTATAAACCAGGTGCAAACGGATGACATAAAGGCTCATCCGTTTGCCATAGACTTCAATGTTAAAAATAACGGCCGTTAATTTATCCGTTTCTTGTGACAGAAGAAAAATTAGTGCATGTGCCGTTAATTCTTCCATCACAATTAACATCCGCTAGTCATGACGGACTATAATGGGTCATAACGGATAATAAAAAAATCCCGTAGACTTTAATGGGATTTTGTAATGGACGTTTAACATCCTTTTTTAAAGCTTTTCTAACGGACGTTTATAACAGATGAATTTTTATAGTGTGAAAGCAGCCTTAGTGTTAGCCCCAAAAACAGCTAGCGCTGACCTCCAAATATTACCCTGGTACCCATCGCCCCAGGGGTGCCGAGAAGCGACGGTACCAAAAGGGCCAGATCGTCAAACATGGCGCTCCTGGGCCTAGGCAATAACAGGCTGACATATCTTAGGCTGGGCAGGACCAATAATAATGGTCCTCGCCCACCCTGGTAATGTCAGGCTGTTGCTGCTTAGTTGGTATCTGGCTAATTTATTTATATTGGGGGGGGGGGGGGGGGGGACTGAATTGCTAAACTATTTCATACATGTGAAGACAAGACCTACATAAAGGACTTGAAGGAGAAAGGGGCGGGGAAGGAGCATAAAAGATACCAAAACTGAAGAGTGCATCAAAAATGCCAACAAATAATAAAGGATTTTGGTCCACAATGAAATAAAATAAAGTACCAGCCGCGCCACCCCCGACCCGCCGCACCGCACCCCTGACCCACCGCACCGCGTCGGTATACCGGTATGGATTTTTGCCCATACCGCTATACCGGTCGGGCCCCTCCCCCACCCTCCGAGTCAATAAAAAAATTTAACTTACCCGTAATGGGGGTGGTCCGGGCCATCCATCCTTCCTGTAGTGTCCGGGGGCATTCCGGGTGAAGAGTGAACCGGTCCGGGCTGTCCTTCTTCTCCGGCGGTTATCTTCTCCACTCCGGGCAGGCTCCGGCCTAGTACACTGCATAGACGCCGCTACGCCGTGACGTCAGGTGCGTCGCTGCGCACGGGCGTCACTGCGCAGTGGCGTCTATGCAGCGTACTAGGCCGGAGCCTGCCAGGAGTGGAGAAGATGACCGCCGGAGAAGGACAGCCCGGACCGGTTCACCCTCCACCCGGAACGCCCCCGGACACTACAGGAAGGATGGATGGCCCGGACCACCCCCATTACGGGTAAGTTAAATTTTTTTATTGACTCGGAGGGTGGGGGAGGGGCCCGACCGGTATAGCGGTATGGGCAAAAATCCATACCGGTATACCGACGCGGTGCGGTGGGTCAGGGGTGCGGTGCGGCGGGTCGGGGGGTGGCGCGGCGGGTACTTTATTTTATTTCATTGTGGACCAAAATCCTTTATTATTTGTTGGCATAAGGAGTGGAGAAGATGACCGCCGTAGAAGGACAGCCCGGACCGGTTCACCCTCCACCCGGAGCGCCCCCGGACACTACAGGAAGGAAGAATGGATGGCCCGGACCACCCTGACAGCTAGGGGGAGAGAAGCGGGTGGCGGCGGCGGCCTATGGCCCCGCAAAAGCCACTGCAGATCATTGATTTAAAGCGCCCGCTTTAAATCAATGATCTGCAGCGGTGTCGCAGGGGGTAAATAGCCGATAACTTATACCGGAATATCGGTATAAGTTATCGGCTATGGGCCCTAACCTGCACCGATTATCGGTATCGGCCCTAAAAAAACGATATCGGTCGATCCCTAGTACCTAGCTTGAACCTCTTATATGGTATTAAAAAAACGATCATATACCAATGGTAAATGTATGGCAATTTAGTGTAGTACTATTTGCTGCATACTTTATTTCCCTCATTTGATGCCCTCTTTTTTCCCAATTTAGTGTAGTGTAGAGTACTGTTGTGTAAAAAGCAAAATAATATATTCTACAATCAGATATCAAAAACAAATGTTCACACAATGGAATTCCACACGGAGCATTGATATTAATGGGATTTTGCTGCATGGTTTACACAGCCGAATTTCCACTGCAGATGCTTCTGCTGCACAAATCCTGATTTTGCAGTCTGCAAAAAATGGGCGTGTCTATTCTTTCTGCAGAGTCTGCACAGAAATGCATTGCCATCTAGGAGATGCAGCATTTCCAAGCAGTCCTAGCGCTGGCTTGTTCTGCCAGCGTTCCGCTGTCGGGGAAATGTCTGCACAGAATTTTTCCATGTGGACATTGCCTGTGTGAACGTAGCCTTATGGTATAATGAAATTAGGGAGGTATTATCTTACAGAGTAATTAAAAAGTATGTAATATGGTATTATATGGTAAAAGATGATAATATGCACGCTCATATGGAGCGTGCGTGCATATGCCATAATTAACAAAAACAGAGTATATTCATGGTAAATATATATAAATATATATATATATATGAAACTCAATGTGTCTGTGTGTGTGTGTGTGTGTGTGTGTATGTATGTATGTTCCAGCATCACCAAATGGCTAAAAATATTAAAATGAAACTTGGTATACATGTTACTTGTATGTCAACAACAAACATAGGATAGGTAATTTAGGTTTTTGTTTAAAGTCCCATACAAGTCTATGAGAATTACGGTATATGTTACTGCATAACTTCCAGCTGGAGATATTTTGATGATACTTGGTCACATGTTACTTTGTTCACAAAAAATATAGGATAGTTAATTTAACCCTAACCTACCCTTATTGCGAGGGTCAGGGTTTTTGTTTAACCCCTTAAGGACACAGGGTTTTTCCATTTATGCACTTTCGTTTTTTCCTCATCACCTTCTAAAAACCAATTTTGCACATACAGACCCATATGAGGGCTTTTTTTTTGCGCCACCAAATGCACTTTATAATGACATCAATCACTTCACCACAACATTTTTGACGAAACCACAAAAAAAAAAAATATTTGTGGGGCAAAATTGAAAAACAAAAATGCAATTTTTGATAATTTTGTGGGCTTCCGATTCTATGTAGTGCACTTTTCGTTAAAAATGACACCATGGGGGAGATTTATCAAAACCTGTGCAGAGGAAAAGTTGCTGAGTTGCCCATAGCAACCAATCAGATCCCTTCTTTCATTTTGCAGAGGGCTTGTTAAAAATGAAACAAGAAATCTGATACGGGTACGCAAAGTGCAATTTTGGACTTTTGAATTTTTTTACGTGTACGCCAAGCATATCAAACCCAAAGGTTAACATGGGCCAAAAAAAACAAGGTTTAAGTTTATGTGGGCCGCATCCAAAAAAAAAAATTTAACTTTACTATATGTATCAAGACCCCAACCCCCCTGTACAATAACCCAACCCCCCCTGCACAAGACCCCATGCCCTCCCTGCACAACACCCCATGTCCCCTGTGCACAACAAGCCATGCCCCCCTGCACAAGACCTCATGCCCCTCTACACAAGATCCCATGCCCCCTTTGCACAAGATCCCATGCCCACCCTACACAAGACCCCATGCCTCCATGCACAACACCTCATGACCCCTTCACATGACCCCATGACCCCTTCACATGACCCCATGCCCCTTTTGTACAACACTCCATGCCCCTTTGCACAAGACCCCATGCCTCCCTGCACAAAAACCCATGCCCTCCTTTGCACAAGACCCCATGCTCACCCTACACAAGACCCCATGCCCCCCTGCAAAACACCCCAGGACCCCCTTCACAAGACCCCATGACCCCCCTTCACAAGACTCCATGCCCCTTTGCACAAGACCCCATGCCCCTCCTTCACAAGACCCCAGGCCCCTTTTGGACAACACCCCATGCCCCTTTTGCCCCCATGACCCCCCTGCACAAGACCCCATTCCCTGTTTAAAAAATAAATAAATCAAACAACAATATTAGCATTAATATTTACTTTTCTCACCTTGTCAATCTGGTGTCCTGTGTCTATAGCCGCAATGGTGCCGTCCGCAGCATGTGTCAGAACTCCTTTAAGGAGCAGCCTGATGACGTCACATCAGGACATGACGTTGACCTCTGCGCACCTCCATCCTCTCCTGGACCGCCTCCAACAGCTCCTTGACTGCCTCTGACAGCCTCCATCCTCTTCTGGACCGCTTGTCAGCTACTGGACTGCCTCCAACTTCTCTTGGACTGCCTCCACCATCCTTCAACCGCTCCTGGACAGCCTCTGACTTTTTTATTTTATCTCTGCCCGTTTCCAGGTAACCAGAGCAATGAATATCTTTGCCGGGCCAGAAAGATATTCATTGTGGGCCGCATGTTTGACACCCATGGTGTATGCTATTGATTGTGAAGTTTAATTAACATTATGTTTTATAGTTCGGACATTTACACACGCGGTAATACCACATATGTTTATTTTTATTATGTTTACGTATTTCTTATATGGAATTTTGGAAAAGGGGGTGATTCAAACTTTTAATATGGAAGTGGTTAATGGGTGTTTTTTAAAACTTTTTTTTTTTTTTTTTACACTTTTAGTCCCCTTAGGGGACTTTTAGGAGGAATCGGTAGATTCCTCATACAGATCAATGAGGTTTAGCCAGGCTATATCAATCACAGAAGAAGAAGAAGAAAACAGAATGCTCCAATGTGTAGAACGATTTGACGGTAAAAAAAGGGGGGGACCCTTTAATGAAAGGACTCACCAGATATAGTTGTGCTAGGATAGAGGCACAACAATCCGATGTGGACTGCAGCTATATCCCGCCCAGGCAACAGCGTGGGAATAAGAACGGCAGAGTTTTCACACCAGCCAGGTGTGAGGGGATGAGGGATAGATGATAGCGCTGTCCACAAGCTAAGTATGGGTAACTTTTATTCACATGTAACACGTTTCAAGGACGCTCCGTCCTTTTCCTCAGACATGCTAAATATACATAAAAACAACACATATATACTCATTTGGTTATAGGAACCGGAAATGACATCACAAATTAATTAGCATAAAATGACGTTTTTCCATGTGATCCAAGATAATATAAAAAAAAACTTTTCTTTAAAAATTCTTTATATACATGGATAAATAAATAAATAAGACTCCGAACCTATCATTGAAATGTTTTATCTATTGTCTCATTTAATCCCCTTGGCCACAAGGAGTTAAGGGAATAAATCCAAAAGGATTCCCTATTCACTAATTTTTGAAAGCGGTCATCATATTCTAAAGGGATACTTTCCAAGATAGTTAGTTTCAAACAATTGTGGTTACTGTTGTGTAAAGCTGTGGTGTGTCTTGATACACTATGTAGTATAACATTGTTTTTGATATTATATCTATGTTTATTTATGCGGGCACGTACAGTTTGTACCGTGCGGCCCACATACTGAAGCCCACACTCACATGTAAGGAGATAAATAACAAAGGAATCGGAGCAGTTAAATTTTTCTTTCAAAGAAAAAACTTTGCCTGTAGAGAAAGATGTTACTGAATCACAGGGAGGAAACGCAATCCATTCGCAGCACAGACAGCGTTTTTTATCGCAGCGGAATGTACCAATCATGGTAGGTTTACAAAAATTTGGTTTGATAATTTTATTTTTTAGTTTGCTTGGGGCTAAATGATTTCTTAATGTTTTTGATCGTCTGAATGTTAGGGTAGGACGTTTTGGGATTAATAATTTTAAAATAGGATCCGTCTTAATAATTGGCCAGTATTTATTTAATATGTTTCTTATTTTGTTTGTGGCATTGTTAAAAGTAGTAATAAAATTAAATTTGGGTGTATTGTTTTGTTTTTGTTTTAGCTCATATTTAATTAAATCAGTCTGTTTTAGTCCCTCTACTCTTTTATATGTGTTTGTTAATATTCTTTTAGGGTATTTTTTTTTCTTTAAAACACTTATATGTAATTTTTGATTGTTCTTTAAAATCCTCGGAGGAAGTACAATTTTTTCTTATCCTCTGGTACTGTCCGTAGGGGATATTTGTAAGCCAAATGTGGTCTATCGCCAGACGAGAGGCTGTGCGATGGGCACAAGTTTCGCACCAAGCTATGCAAATTTATATATGGGTCTATTTGAGAGTGTGTCCATCGCACAGTCTCCCTGGTATTTTAATAGTAATATTATGTATTTTAAGAGAATTATAGATGATCTGTTTATTTTGTGGAAGGGGTCACGGGAAGAAGCTTTTGAATTTGTTGAATTTTTAAACAAAAATGATTGGGGTCTTAACCCCTTAAGGACACATGACGTTCTCATACGTCTCCATTTCCAAGTCCTTAAGGACACATGACGTATGAGAACGTCATGTGTTTTACCGTCCCCCGCAACCATTTGGAGCGGAGATGGTCCCCGATGCCTGCTGAAATCGTTCAGCAGGCATCGGGGCATATCGCCCAGGGGGGTCATGATGACCCCCCATGTCGGCGATGGCCGCAGATTGCTGGACAATTCAGTCCAGCGATCTGCGGCGGATTCCGGGTCAATCGGGTCTCCAGTGACCCGGTGACCCGGAATTATTGGCTGATCGGGGCCGTCAGAGACGGCCCCGAACAGCCAGAGCCAGCAGGGGTGAGGTGGCACTGGTGCCACCTCACGATCGCCCTGATTCGTCGGCCGGATTACCGGCCGACCAATCAGGGCGCCTGCTGCGGGTGTCACTCCCGCAACCCGCTCCGCCCCTCTTCCGGAGGACGTGAGCAGGTGCGGGACGTGCACCCCGGGTGCTGGGGACCCCGACCCCCGGCGCCCCTGTTGGGATCGGGGCCCAAGGAGCAGCGGCGGCGACGACGAGGGACTGACCTGTGCAGCGAGGATCGTTGGAGGTGAGTGACAGCCTCCTGCTGTTGCTTAGCAACAGCTCCCAGCATGCAAAAAGGGCATGCTGGGAGCTGTAGTTATGCAACAGCAGGAGGCAGACCACCACAACTCCCAGCATTCCTGTCACGATGCCGGCTGGCAGGTAGTGGATCCTCTGTGCCAGAGAGGGATTGGCGTGGACCGTGCTAGTGGACCGGTTCTAAGCCACTACTGGTTTTCACCAGAGCCCGCCGCAAAGCGGGATGGTCTTGCTGCGGCGGTAGTGACCAGGTCGTATCCACTAGCAACGGCTCACCTCTCTGGCTGCTGAAGATAGGCGCGGTACAAGGGAGTAGGCAAAAGCAAGGTCGGATGTAGCAGAAGGTCGGGGCAGGCAGCAAGGATCGTAGTCAGGGGCAACGGCAGAAGGTCTGGAAACACAGGCAAGGAACACACAAGGAACGCTTTCACTGGCACTAAGGCAACAAGATCCGGCGAGGGAGTGAAGGGGAAGTGAGGTGATATAGGGAAGTGCACAGGTGTAAACACTAATTGGAACCACTGCGCCAATCAGCGGCGCAGTGGCCCTTTAAATCGCAGAGACCCGGCGCGCGCGCGCCCTAGGGAGCGGGGCCGCGCGCGCCGGGACAGAACAGACGGAGAGCGAGTCAGGTAGGGGAGCCGGGGTGCGCATCGCGAGCGGGCGCTACCCGCATCGCGAATCGCATCCCGGCTGGCAGCGGAATCGCAGCGCCCCGGGTCAGAGGACGTGACCGGAGCGCTGCCGCGGGGAGAGTGAAGCGAGCGCTCCGGGGAGGAGCGGGGACCCGGAGCGCTCGGCGTAACAGTACCCCCCCCCTTGGGTCTCCCCCTCTTCTTAGAGCCTGAGAACCTGAGGAGCAGACTTTTGTCTAGGATGTTGTCCTCAGGTTCCCAGGATCTCTCTTCAGGACCACAACCCTCCCAGTCCACTAAAAAAAAATTTCTCCCTCTGACCTTTTTGGCAGCTAAAATTTCTTTGACCGAGAAGATGTCCGAGGAGCCGGAAACAGGAGTGGGAGGAACAGACTTGGGAGAAAAACGGTTGAGGATGAGTGGTTTGAGAAGAGAGACGTGAAAGGCATTAGGGATACGAAGAGAGGGAGGAAGAAGAAGTTTATAAGAGACAGGATTAATTTGACACAAAATTTTGAAAGGACCAAGATAGCGTGGTCCCAACTTGTAGCTAGGGACACGGAAGCGGACATATTTAGCGGAGAGCCATACCTTGTCTCCAGGGGAAAAAACGGGGGGAGCTCTTCTTTTCTTATCCGCGAACTTCTTCATGCGTGATGAAGCCTGTAAGAGAGAATTTTGGGTCTCTCTCCATATGATGGAAAGGTCACGAGAAATTTCATCCACAGCGGGCAGACCAGAGGGCAAGGGAGTAGGGAGGGGGGGAAGAGGGTGACGGCCGTACACCACGAAAAATGGGGATTTGGAGGAAGACTCAGAGACCCTGAAGTTATACGAGAATTCGGCCCATGGGAGGAGATCTGCCCAGTCATCCTGGCGGGAGGAAACAAAATGTCGCAAATAATCACCCAAGATCTGGTTAATCCTTTCTACTTGTCCATTGGACTGGGGATGATATGCAGAAGAAAAATTTAATTTAATCTTGAGTTGTTTACAGAGAGCCCTCCAGAATTTAGACACGAATTGGACGCCTCTATCCGAGACAATCTGCGTAGGCAATCCGTGAAGACGAAAAATGTGTACAAAAAATTGTTTAGCCAACTGAGGCGCAGAAGGAAGACCAGGAAGAGGGATGAAATGTGCCATTTTGGAGAATCGATCAACGACCACCCAAATAACAGTGTTGCCACGGGAAGGGGGTAAATCAGTAATAAAATCCATACCAATCAGAGACCAAGGCTGTTCGGGGACAGGCAGAGGATGAAGAAAACCAGCGGGCTTCTGGCGAGGAGTCTTATCCCGGGCACAGATAGTGCAGGCTCGCACAAAGTCCACAACATCCGTCTCCAGAGTCGGCCACCAATAGAAGCGGGAGATGAGTTGCACAGATTTCTTGATACCCGCATGACCTGCGAGATGGGAGGAGTGACCCCATTTGAGGATTCCGAGGCGTTGGCGAGGAGAAACAAAGGTCTTTCCTGGAGGAGTCTGCCTGATGGAGGCAGGAGAAGTGGAGATCAGGCAGTCAGGTGGAATGATGTGTTGCGGAGAGAGTTCAACTTCTGAGGCATCCGAGGAACGAGAGAGAGCATCGGCCCTAATGTTCTTATCGGCAGGACGAAAGTGAATCTCAAAATTAAATCGGGCAAAGAACAGAGACCACCGGGCCTGGCGAGGATTCAGCCGTTGGGCAGACTGGAGGTAGGAGAGGTTCTTGTGGTCGGTGTAGATAATAACAGGAGAACTTGATCCCTCCAGCAGATGCCTCCATTCCTCAAGTGCTAATTTAATGGCTAGAAGCTCTCGATCCCCGATGGAGTAGTTCCTCTCCGCTGGAGAGAAGGTCCTAGAGAAAAAACCACAAGTGATAGCATGCCCGGAAGAATTTTTTTGTAGAAGAACAGCTCCAGCTCCCACTGAGGAGGCATCAACCTCCAATAGGAAGGGTTTGGAAGGGTCAGGTCTGGAGAGGACGGGAGCCGAAGAAAAGGCAGACTTGAGTCGTTTAAAGGCGTCTTCTGCTTGAGGAGGCCAGGACTTGGGATCAGCATTTTTTTTGGTTAAAGCCACGATAGGAGCCACAATGGTAGAAAAATGTGGAATAAATTGCCTGTAATAATTGGCGAACCCCAAAAAGCGTTGGATAGCACGGAGTCCGGAGGGGCGTGGCCAATCTAAGACGGCAGAGAGTTTGTCTGGATCCATCTGTAGTCCCTGGCCAGAGACCAAATATCCTAGAAAAGGAAGAGATTGGCATTCAAACAGACATTTCTCAATTTTGGCATAGAGTTGGTTGTCACGAAGTCTCTGAAGAACCATACGGACATGCTGGCGGTGTTCTTCTAGATTGGCAGAAAAAATTAGGATATCGTCCAGATATACAACAACACAGGAGTATAACAGATCACGAAAAATTTCATTGACAAAGTCTTGGAAGACGGCAGGGGCGTTGCACAGTCCAAAGGGCATGACCAGATACTCAAAGTGTCCATCTCTGGTGTTAAATGCCGTTTTCCACTCGTCCCCCTCTCTGATGCGGATGAGGTTATAGGCGCCTCTTAAGTCCAATTTAGTGAAGATGTGGGCACCTTGGAGGCGATCAAAGAGTTCAGAGATGAGGGGTAAGGGGTAGCGGTTCTTAACCGTGATTTTATTAAGACCGCGGTAGTCAATGCAAGGACGTAGGGAGCCATCCTTTTTGGACACAAAGAAAAATCCGGCTCCGGCAGGAGAGGAGGATTTACGGATAAAGCCCTTTTTTAGATTCTCCTGGACGTATTCGGACATGGCAAGAGTCTCTGGGGCAGAGAGAGGATAAATTCTGCCCCGGGGTGGAGTAGTGCCCGGGAGGAGGTCAATAGGGCAATCATAAGGCCTGTGAGGAGGTAGAGTCTCAGCTTGTTTTTTGCAGAAAACATCCGCGAAGTCCATATAGGCCTTAGGGAGACCGGTTACTGGAGGAACCACAGAGTTACGGCAAGGGTTACTGGGAACCGGTTTTAGACAGTTCTTGGAACAAGAGGACCCCCAACTCTTGATCTCCCCAGTGGACCAATCCAGGGTAGGGGAATGAAGTTGAAGCCAGGGAAGTCCAAGGAGAATTTCCGAGGTGCAATTGGGGAGGACCAAAAGTTCAATCCTCTCATGATGAGATCCGATGCTCATAAGAAGGGGCTCCGTGCGGAAACGTATGGTACAGTCCAATCTTTCATTATTTACACAATTGATGTAGAGGGGTCTGGCGAGACTGGTCACCGGGATGTTGAACCTGTTGACGAGAGAGGCCAAAATAAAATTTCCTGCAGATCCAGAGTCCAAGAAGGCCACTGTAGAGAAGGAGAAGGCAGAGGCAGACATCCGCACAGGCACAGTAAGACGTGGAGAAGCTGAGTAGACATCAAGGACTGTCTCACCTTTGTGCGGAGTCAGCGTACGTCTTTCCAGGCGGGGAGGACGGATAGGACAATCTCTCAGGAAGTGTTCGGTACTAGCACAGTACAGGCAGAGGTTCTCCATACGGCGTCGTGTCCTCTCTTGAGGTGTCAGGCGAGACCGGTCGACCTGCATAGCCTCCACGGCGGGAGGCACAGGAACAGATTGCAGGGGACCAGAGGAGAGAGGAGCCGAGGAGAAGAAACGCCTCGTGCGAACAGAGTCCATATCTTGGCGGAGTTCCTGACGCCTTTCGGAAAAACGCATGTCAATGCGAGTGGCTAGGTGAATAAGTTCATGTAGATTAGCAGGAATTTCTCGTGCGGCCAGAACATCTTTAATGTTGCTGGATAGGCCTTTTTTGAAGGTCGCGCAGAGGGCCTCATTATTCCAGGACAATTCTGAAGCAAGAGTACGGAATTGTACGGCATACTCGCCAACGGAAGAATTACCCTGGACCAGGTTCAACAGGGCAGTCTCAGCAGAAGAGGCTCGGGCAGGTTCCTCAAAGACACTTCGGATTTCCGAGAAGAAGGAGTGTACAGAGGCAGTGACGGGGTCATTGCGGTCCCAGAGCGGTGTGGCCCATGACAGGGCTTTTCCGGACAGAAGGCTGACTACGAAAGCCACCTTAGACCTTTCAGTGGGAAACAGGTCCGACATCATCTCCAGATGCAGGGAACATTGGGAAAGAAAGCCACGGCAAAACTTAGAGTCCCCATCAAATTTATCCGGCAAGGATAAGCGTATCCCAGGAGCGGCCACTCGCTGCGGAGGAGGTGCAGGAGCTGGCGGAGGAGATGACTGCTGAAGCTGTGGTAGTAACTGTTGTAGCATAACGGTCAGTTGAGACAGCTGTTGGCCTTGTTGCGCTATCTGTTGTGACTGCTGGGCGACCACCGTGGTGAGGTCAGCGACAACTGGCAGAGGAACTTCAGCGGGATCCATGGCCGGATCTACTGTCACGATGCCGGCTGGCAGGTAGTGGATCCTCTGTGCCAGAGAGGGATTGGCGTGGACCGTGCTAGTGGACCGGTTCTAAGCCACTACTGGTTTTCACCAGAGCCCGCCGCAAAGCGGGATGGTCTTGCTGCGGCGGTAGTGACCAGGTCGTATCCACTAGCAACGGCTCACCTCTCTGGCTGCTGAAGATAGGCGCGGTACAAGGGAGTAGGCAAAAGCAAGGTCGGACGTAGCAGAAGGTCGGGGCAGGCAGCAAGGATCGTAGTCAGGGGCAACGGCAGAAGGTCTGGAAACACAGGCAAGGAACACACAAGGAACGCTTTCACTGGCACTAAGGCAACAAGATCCGGCGAGGGAGTGAAGGGGAAGTGAGGTGATATAGGGAAGTGCACAGGTGTAAACACTAATTGGAACCACTGCGCCAATCAGCGGCGCAGTGGCCCTTTAAATCGCAGAGACCCGGCGCGCGCGCGCCCTAGGGAGCGGGGCCGCGCGCACCGGGACAGAACAGACGGAGAGCGAGTCAGGTAGGGGAGCCGGGGTGCGCATCGCGAGTGGGCGCTACCCGCATCGCGAATCGCATCCCGGCAGGCAGCGGAATCGCAGCGCCCCGGGTCAGAGGACGTGACCGGAGCGCTGCCGCGGGGAGAGTGAAGCGAGCGCTCCGGGGAGGAGCGGGGACCCGGAGCGCTCGGCGTAACAATTCCCTTATGGGCATGCTGGGACTTGTAGTTTTGCAACAGCTGGAGGCACATTCTTTCTATGGAAAAGTGTACCTTCAGCTGTTGTGTAACTACAACTCCCAGCTTGCACAATCAGCTAAAGTGCATGCTGGGAGTTGTAGTGGTGCATCTGGTGGTTGCATAACTACAACTCCCAGCATGCCCGTTGGCTGTCGGTGACTGCTGAGAGTTGTAGTTTTGCAACAGCTGAAGGCACACTGAGTTAAGTAGCAAACCAGTGTGTCTCCAGCTGTTGCATAACTACAATCCCCAGCATCCCCAGCCAAAGTAGTATGCCTCCAGCTGTTGCATAACTACAAGACCCAGCATGCCCTTCCGCTGTCCGTACATGCTGGGGGTTGTAGCTTTTGCAACAGCTGAAGGCACACTGGTTGCAAAATACTGAGTTTGTTACCAAACTCGGTGTTTCACAATCAGTGTGCCTCCAGCTGTTGCAAAACTACAACTCCCAGCATGCACTGATAGACCGTACATGCTGGGAGTTGTAGTTTTGCAACAGCTGGATGTTCCCCCCCCCCCCCCAATGTGAATGTACAGGGTACACTCACATGGGCGGAGGATTACAGTAAGTATCGGGCTGCAAGTTTGAAGTGCGGCAAAATTTCTGCCGCAGCTCAAACTGCCAGCGAGAAACTACTGTGAACCCCCCGCCCGTGCGACTGTACCCTAAAAACACTACACTACACTAACACAAAATAAAATAAAAAGTAAAAAACACTACATATACACATACCCCTATACAGCCCCCCTCCCCTCCCCAATAAAAATGAAAAACGTCTGGTACGCCACTGTTTCCAAAACGGAGCCTCCAGCTGTTGCAAAACAACTACTCCCAGTATTGCCAGATAGCCGTTGACTGTCTAGGCATGCTGGGAGTTTTACAACAGCTGGAGGCACCCTGTTTGGGAATCACTGGCGTAGAATACCCCTATGTCCACCCCTATGCAAGTCCCTAATTTAGGCCTCAAATGCGCATGGCGCTCTCACTTTGGAGCCCTGTCGTATTTCAAGGCAACAGTTTAGGGTCACATATGGGGTATCGCCGTACTCGGGAGAAATTGCCTAACAAATTTTGGGGGGTATTTTCTGCTATTACCCTTTTTAAAATTGTAAAATTTTTGGGAAAACAAGCATTTTAGGTAAAAAAAATATATATTTTTTTACATATGCAAAAGTCGTGAAACACCTGTAGGGTATTAAGGTTCAAACTACCCCTTGTTACGTTCCCCGAGGGGTCTAGTTTCCAAAATGGTATGCCATGTGTTTTTTTTTTTGCTGTCCTGGCACCATAGGGGCTTCCTAAATGCGGCATGCCCCCAGAGCAAAATTCGCTTTCAAAAAGCCAAATGTGACTCCTTATCTTCTGAGACCTGTAGTGCGCCAGCAGAGCACTTTTCACCCCCATATGGGGTGTTTTCTGAATCGGGAGAAATTGGGCTTCAAATTTTGGGGGGTATTTTCTGCTATTACCCTTTTTAAAAATGTAAACATTTTGGGAAAACAAGCATTTTAGGTAAAAATTTTTTTTTTTTTTTTACATATGCAAAAGTCGTGAAACACCTGTAGGGCATTAAGGTTCACATTACCCCTTGTTACGTTCTCCGAGGGGTCTAGTTTCCAAAATGGTATGCCATGTGTTTTTTTTTTTGCTGTTCTGGCACCATAGGGGCTTCCTAAATGCGGCATGCCCCCAGAGCAAAATTTCCTTCAAAAAAGCCAAATGTGACTCCTTCTCTTCTGAGACCTGTAGTGCGCCAGCAGAGCACTTTTCATCCCCATGCGAGGTGTTTTCTGTATCGGGAGAAATTGGGCTTCAAATTTTGGGGGGTATTTTCTGCTATTACCCTTTTTAAAAATGTAAAATTTTTGGGAAACCAAGCATTTTAGGAAAAAAATGTATATAGTTTTTTTACATATGCAAAAGTCGTGAATCACCTGTAGGGTATTAAGGTTCACTTTACCCCTTGTTACGTTCCCTGAGGGGTCTTGTTTCCAAAATGGTATGCCATGTGTTTTTTTTTTTTTGCTGTCCTGGCACCATAGGGGCTTCCTAAATGCGGCATGCCCCCCAAAAACCATTTGTCGCTCCTTCCCTTCTGAGCCCTCTACTGCGCCCGCCAAACAATTAACATAGACAAATGAGGTATGTCCTTACTCGAGAGAAATTGGGTTTCAAATACAAGTAAAAATTTTCTCCTTTTTATTCCTTGCAAAAATTCAAATATTGGGTCTACAAGAACATGCGAGTGTAAAAAATTAAGATTTTGAATTTTCTCCTTCACTTTGAGGCTATTCCTGTGAAACACCTAAAGGGTTAAAACACTTATTGAATGTCATTTTGAATACTTTGGGGTGTGTAGTTTTTATAATGGGGTCTTTTATGGGGTATTTCTAATATGAAGGCCCTTCAAATCCACTTCAAACCTGAACTGGTCCCTGAAAAATAGCGAGTTTGAAAATTTTGTGAAAAATCGGAAAATTGCTGCTGAACTTTGAAGCCCTCTGGTGTCTTCCAAAAGTAAAAACTCATACATTTTATGATGCAAACATAAAGTAGACATATTGTATATGTGAACCCAAAAAAAATATATTTTGAATATCCATTTTCCTTACAAGCAGAGAGCTTCAAAGTTAGAAAAATGCAAAATTTTCATTTTTTTCATCAAATTTGGGGATTTTTCACCAAGAAAGGATGCAAGTTACCATAAAATTTTACCACTATGTTAAAGTAGAATATGTCACGAAAAAACAATCTCGGAATCAGAATGATAACTAAAAGCATTCCAGAGTTATTAATGTTTAAAGTGATAGTGGTCAGAATTGCAAAAAACGCTCCGGTCCTTAAGGTGTAAAATGGCCTGGTCCTTAAGGGGTTAATTTCACTATGAAATTTTCTTTTAATTCTACAGTTTTTCTCGATCTGGAAATTTTCACAAATGTGGATTCTGAAATATGTACAAAAAAACACTTTAAAAAGGTAGATGTAAATAGTTTCCTTGGCTTTGATAGTTGTCATTATTCTAAGTGGCTTACAAATATCCCCTACGGACAGTAGCGGAGGATAAGAAAAAAATTTTACTTCCTCCGAGGATTTTAAAGAACAATCAAAAATGTTATATAAGCGTTTTAACCCCTTAAGGACTCAGCCCATTTGGACCTTAAAGGGGTATTCCGCCCCTAGACATTTTATCCCCTATCCAAAGGATAGGGGATAAGATGTCAGATCGCCGCGGTGCCGCTGCTGGGGAGCCCTGGGATCCCCGCTGCAGCACCGCGCTATCATTACAGCACAGAGAGAGTTCGCTCTGCACGTAATGATGGGCGGTACAGGGGCCGGAGCATCGTTAAGTCACGGCCCCGCCCCTCGTGATGTCACGGCCCGCCCCTTTCAATACAAGTCTATGGGAGGGGGCGTGGCGGTTGTCACGACCCCTCCCATAGACTTGCATTAAGGGGACGGGCCGTGATGTCACGAGGGGCGGCGCCATGACGTCACGCGGCTCCGTCCCCTGTATCGCCCGTCATTACGCACTGAGCGAACTCGCTCTGTGCTGTAATGATAGCGCGGTGCCGCAGCGGGGATCCCGGGGGTCCCAAGCAGCGGGACCGCGGCGATCTGACATCTTATCCCCTATCCTTTGGATAGGGGATAAAATGTCTAGGGGCGGAATACCCCTTTAAGGACAATTTTATTTTTACGCTTTTGTTTTTTCCTCCTCCCCTTCAAAAAATCATAACTCTTTTATATTTTCATCCACAGACTAGTATGAGGGCTTGTTTTTTGCGCGACCAGTTGTCCGTTGTAATGCCATCACTCACTTTACCATAAAATGTATGGCGCAACCAAAAAAATACTATTTGTGTGAGGAAATTAAAAAGAAAACCGCAATTTTGCAAATTTTGGAAGGTTTTGTTTTCACGCCGTACAATATATGGTAAAAATGACATGTCTTTTTTATTCTCTGGGTCAATACAATTAAAATGATACCCATGATTATACACATTTCTATTACTGTTGCGCTTAAAAAAAATCGCAAACTTTTTAACCAAATTAGTACGTTTAAAATCCCCCTATTTTGAAGACCTATAAATTTTTCATTTTTCTGTATAAGCGGTGGTATGAGGGCTCTTTTTTTGCGCCGTGATCTGTACTTTTTATTAATACCATATTTGCTTATAAAAAACTTTTTTTAACATTTTTTTATAATTATTTTTGGGAATAAAATGTTATAAAAAGCAGCTATTTTGGACTTTTTTTTTTTACGTTCACGCCGTTCACCGTACGGGATCATTTAAATTTTATTTTAATAGATCGGATATTTACTCATGCGGCGATACCAAATATGTATATAAAATAATATTTTTTACACTTTTTGGGGGTAAAATAGGGAAAATGGGGCAATTTACGTTTTTATTGGGGGAGGGGGTTTTTCACATTTTTTTTTACTTCTATTTTTACACTCATAGGGGACTATTTATAGAAACCATTCGATTGCTAATCCTGTTCAGTGCTATGTATAGGACATAGCACTGATCAGCATTATCGGTCATCTTCTGCTCTGGTCTGCAGGAAGGCAGATCAGAGCAGAAGACTCCCGGAAGGCAGCAGAGGCAGGTGAGGGGACCTCCATCTGCCGTGCAGGATGATCGGATCGCCGTGGCAGCGCTGCGGGCGATCCGATCGTCCTGTTAAGTGACCGCGATGCTGCAGATGCCGTGATCTGCATTGATCACGCATCTAAGGGGTTAATGGCGGACATCCGCGGGATTGCGGGTGTCCGCCATTACCGGCGGGTCCCTGGCTGCGATCCACAGCCGGGACCTGCCGCACATGATGCCGATGCCAGCGGCTATGCTCCGATGCCAGCGGCTATGCTCAGGACGTAAATGTACATCCTGGTGCGTTAAGTACCACATCACCAGGACGTACATTTACGTCCTGCATCGTTAAGGGGTTAAAGAAAAAAATTACCCCAAAAAATATTAACAAACGCATATAAAAGAGTAGAGGGACTAAAACAGACTGATTTAATTAAATATGAGGTAAAACAAAAACAAAAAAATACACCCAAATTAAATTTTATTACTACTTTTAACAATGCCACAAACAAAATAAGAAACATATTAAATAAACACTGGCCAATTATTATGACGGATCCTATTTTAAAATCATTAATCCCAAAACGTCCTACCCTAACATTCAGACGAGCAAAAACATCAAGAAATCATTTATCCCCAAGCAAACTAAAAAATAAAATTATCAAACCAAATATTTGTAAACCTACCATGATTGGTACATTCCGCTGCGCTAAAAAACGCTGTCTGTGCTGCGAATGGATTGCATTTCCTCCCTGTGATTCAGTAACATCTTTCTCTACAGGCAAAGTTTTTTCTTTGAAAGAAAAATTAAACTGCTCCGATTCCTTTGTTATTTATCTCCTTACATGTGAGTGTGGGCTTCAGTATGTGGGCCGCACGGTACAAACTGTACGTGCCCGCATAAATAAACATAGATATAATATCAAAAACAATGTTATACTACATAGTGTATCAAGACACACCACAGCTTTACACAACAGTAACCACAATTGTTTGAAACTAACTATCTTGGAAAGTATCCCTTTAGAATATGATGACCGCTTTCAAAAATTAGTGAATAGGGAATCCTTTTGGATTTATTCCCTTAACTCCTTGTAGCCAAGGGGATTAAATGAGACAATAGATAAAACATTTCAATGGTAGGTTCGGAGTCTTATTTATTTATTTATCCATGTATATAAAGAATTTTTAAAGAATTTTTTTTTATATTATCTTGGATCACATGGAAAAACGTCATTTTATGCAAATTAATTTGTGATGTCATTTCCGGTTCCTATAACCAAATGAGTATATATGTGTTGTTTTTATGTATATTTAGCATGTCTGAGGAAAAGGACGGAGCGTCCTTGAAACGCGTTACATGTGAATAAAAGTTACCCATCCAGCTTGTGGACAGCGCTGTCATCTATCCCTCAGCCCCTCACACCTGGCTGGTGTGAAAACTCTGCTATATCAATCACAGAGTCGGGACAGCCTCAGAAGGGGAGGCAAGCCCTACGGGTACGCCCACAGTGTATTGCACTCCGGGGGGGGGGGGGGCAATCCACTACACTGGACCACCAGTGATGGTTTAAATGTCCCTTTAGACGCTGCTGTCAACTTTGACAGAGGCGATCTAAAGGGTTAATAGCCGCCTGCGGCTATGTCGGTTAATAACGGCAGCCCCCAGCTACAGGAATCAGCTGGTGGCCGGCCGTTATGATGCAGCCTGAGTCATACACCGCTTGCGGTCTCATGACAAGCCGGCTCGTCCTTAGACAGCAACCGGTTAAAGTCCAGTAAAAATAATACTTGGTCACATGTTACTTATATGTCAAATAAAAATATATAATAGTTAAATTAACCCCTACCCCGATATGTGAAGGATGGGGATTTTGTTTCAATTCCCATGCATGTATATAGGACTTCTGGTACCTTACTCCACAATCTCCGCTCTGCATCTCCTGAAAAATGTGTCAGTCCGGCTGGCAGGCCACATTCCATGCCCCATCTTGCACTAGACACGCCCACCATTTAAGCCACACCCCTTTTATTTTCAGCTTACAATATCTTAACCACAACGCAGCCCCCCCTGAGGACAAGATATGAGGATTAGAAATGAGGATTAGATATAAGGACAGGATATGGGTCGGCATATGAGGTCGGGATATGGGGATGGGATATGAGGTCGGGATATGGGGACAGGATATGAGGTCGAGATATGAGGGCGGGATACGAGGTCGGAAAATGGAGACGAGATATCTGGACGGGATCTGAGGACGGGATATGAGGTCAGGATATGAGGACAGGAAATGAGGTTGGGATATGGGGACGAGATATGGGGACAGGATATAGGGATGGGATATAAGGACAGAATATGGAGGTCAGGATATGGGGACAAGATATGGTGACAGGATATGAGGTTGGAATAGGAGGAAGGGATTTGGGGTCAGAATATGAGGAGGGGATATGGGGTCAGGATTTAAGGATGGGATATGAGGACAAAAGCTTCCTCCTATGTTACTTTTCCTCCCCCACAAGGATAAGGTAGGAAAAACTGGGCAGCACCGGGTACTCAGCTAGTTAATACCAGGAATGGCATGTATGACATTATTTCACTATAGGCTGCTTTTTTTCCCGGCACATCGCCTAGGGGTGGCCTGAGACCCACCCATAACAGCAATCGCTGTTTTTCAGGGCCAAGCTGGTGACCCAATGGATCGGAAAATAAGGGTGACCGGTGCTGTCTGAGACAGCACCTATTACCCTGAAGGGATTGGAGTGAGGTGGCAGGGGTGCCACCCCTCCTATCCTTGGCATTGGTTAGTCAGGAGGGAGCGGGGGCAAAATTTAGTCCCTCCACTGGTAGTCCAGGAAGAGCAGGGGAGGGTGAAGATCAGCGGCAGGCAGCTCAACCCTGGCAGGCAAAGATCAGCGGCACTGCCATCCTGACAGGAGGCGTCGTTGATGCGGAAGAGGTCCTCAAAGATCTGGGAGCCACAGTTTGGAGACAACTGTGCGTAGTCTCTAAACTGTGGCCCTCCAGATTTTTCAAAACTACAACTCCCAGCATGTCCAGACAGCCATTTACTCTCTGGATATGCTGGGATTTGTAGTTTTGCAAGATCTGAAGGGCCAGAGTTTGGAGATCACTGTGCAGTGGTCTCTAAACTGTGGCTGTCCAGATCTTGCAAAACTACAAATCCAATCATGCCCAGACAGCCGTTTGTTGTCTTCGCATGCTGAGATTTATAGTTTTGCAAGATCTGGAGGGCTACAGTTTGCAGATCACCGTACGGTGGTCTATAAACTGTAGCCCTCCAGATCTTGCATAACTACAACTCCAAGCATGCACAAACAGCAAACGGCTGTCTGAGCATGCTGGAAGTTGTAGATGCGTGCCTCCAGCCTATTGCATATCTAAAAATCCCGAAATTAGGTCTCAAATGCACATGGCACTCTCTCAAATCTAAGCCTTGTCATATTTCAAGGCAACAGTTTAGGGCCACATATGAGGTATTTCCAGACTCGGGAGAAATTGCCTTAAAAATGTTGGTAGCTTTTTCTTCTATTACCCCTTATGAAAAGGAAAAGTTTTTACACTAACATGCTGGTGTTGCCCCATACTTTTTATTTACACAAGAAGTAAAAGGGAAAAAAAGACCCCAAAATTTGAAACACAATTTCTCCTAAGTACGGAAATACCCAATATGTGGACGTAAAGCGATCTGCGAGCACACAACAAGGCTCAGGAGTGAGAGCGCACCATATACATTTGAGGCCTAAATTGATGATTTGCACAGGGGTGGCTGATCATTACAGCGCTTCTGACATAAATGCAAAAAACAAAACACCCACATGTGGCCTATCTGTCGGGGACATTTTATGCCGCACATAAAGCTCTCTCAACTGTGCCAACAGCCGGAAAGCTGGGCTGCCCTAGCTCTTTTAATACGGACACCATGCTTCACTAATATATGCCTAACCATGCATTTATGAGCTTCCCTTGAGTAGGGACATTTTCTGTTACATTTTTCTTAAAAGAATTGTCCAGGGTGGATTTAATATCTTCCACCACCACTACATCATTCAGAAGGGATGGATTCATTCTCCATTGCCACTGCAGCGCATATGAAGAGGGAATCAGAATAGTGATGGTTACCAATGCATGATCTGAGAAACTTATCGTATCAATAGTAGCGCATTGCATTATCTTGAGGTCATGATGCTTCAGAAAAAAATAATCTAACCTAGAGTACATATGTATCATATCATGTGCATAGGCCTCTGCACTGGAGTCTGAGTGAATTTGGGGAGGGTACCCTGATTCTGGGGGGAGATTTTAATGTAGCTCTTGAGCCTCACGAGTCAGACTTTCAACGTTGAGGCGTATTGGTACACTTCTCCATGAACATCGATTTATGGACGCGTGGCGCATTTGACATCCTGGAGAGCGTAATTATTCTTTATATTCTACGATACATGATATGTACTCTAGGTTAGATATTTTTTTTCTGAAGCATCACGACCTCCAGATATTACAATGCGTTACTATTAATACCATAAGTTTCTCGGATCATGCATTGGTAAGAATCAGAGGGGAATTAGCTCAGAAGAGGCAGGAGGTCCGCTCTCTGATGCTGGATAAGGCCAAAGCTACGCTTACAAAATGCAGACGGCAATTTTATGAGTACGGAAATAAATGTGGGAGGACCCTGCCGGGGGCACTACAAAAACAACAAGCAAGATCTTATATACCTTCTATAGGCACTCGCTCACACTCTGTGGTGCATCTCTCTATGGAAATCCCTAATTTTCGGGATATAGTACAAGACTATATTGCTTCTTCGGGTATGCTTCCTCTTTGTGAAGAGGATGTAATCAACTTGGAGAATCCGATATCTGCAGAAGAATTACAAAGGGCAGTTGAATTTTCTCAGTTAAATATTCCCCTGGGATACTATCAGACTTTTCTTGATATTCTCTCACCACACTTTCTACGGGCTTTTAATGCACTGGCTAAGGGAACCAACTTACCAGCTGATTCTACGCGTGCTCACGTGGTGGTGTTACCAAAAGAGGGAAAGGATACGTCCACATGTGCTGGGTTTTGCCCTATATTCCTGCTTAATGTGGACCTAAATCTTTTTGCTAAAGGTACTGGCGACGCTTATGGGAGTAGTTCACTCAGACCAAGCAGGGTTTATGATGAGAGGGAAGCATGGGATAATACCATGAAAGCAATTAATCCGGATCCACATTGCAAAATCAGCAGCTATACCTGCCATGTTACTTTCAACAGACGCCGAAAAGGCATTTGATCGTGTTCATTTTTTTTATTTTTTTTTTGGGAAGAGACACTCAGATTTATACAGTCGTGTTTTTAAATTGGATAATGGCTCTATACTCCTCACCAACAGCATGTGTAAGGATGAACCACATACTCTCAGGGGACTTCTCAATACATAACGGCACTGGACAGGGGTGTCCCCTGTCCCCACTGATTTTTATTCTCACCATGGGACCACTAGTGTAAAATCAGGTGGTCGCCTGATATTGCAAGGATACAGATAAGGCATCCTATCCCCTTAAGGACTCAGCCCATTTTGGCCTTAAGGACTCAGACAATTTAATTTTTACGTTTTCATTTTTTCCTCCTCGCCTTCTAAAAATCATAACTCTTTTATATTTTCATCCACAGACTAGTATGAGGGCTTGTTTTTTGCGCGACCAGTTGTCCTTTGTAATGACATCACTCATTATATCATAAAATGTATGGCGCAACCAAAAAACACTATTTTTGTGGGGAAATTAAAACGAAAAACGCAATTTTGCTAATTTTGGAAGGTTTTGTTTTCACGCCGTACAATTTATGGTAAAAATGACATGTGTTCTTTATTCTGAGAGTCAATACGATTAAAATGATACCCATTATTATATACTTTTATATTATTGTTGCGCTTAAAATAAATCACAAACTTTTTAACCAAATTAGTACGTTTATAATCCCTTTATTTTGATGACCTCTAACTTTTTTATTTTTCCGTATAAGTGGCGGTATGGGGGCTCATTTTTTTGCGCCATGATCTGTACTTTTTTTTGATACCACATTTGCATATAAAAAACTTTTAATACATTTTTTATAATTTTTTTTTTAATAAAATGTATTAAAAAAGTAGGAATTTTGGACATTTTTTTTTTTTTCGTTCACGTCGTTCACCGTACGGGATCATTAACATTTTATTTTAATAGTTCGGACATTTACGCACGCGGCGATACCAAATATGTCTATAAAAAATGTTTTTTACGCTTTTTGGGGGTAAAATAGGAAAAAACGGACGTTTTACTTTTTTATTGGGGGAGGGGATTTTTCACTTTTTTTTTTACTTTTACTTTTACATTTTTTTTTACACTTGAATAGTCCCCATAGGGGACTATTCATAGCAATACCATGATTGCTAATACTGATCTGTTCTATGTATAGGACATAGAACAGATCAGTATTATCGGTCATCTCCTGCTCTGGTCTGCTCGATCACAGACCAGAGCAGGAGACGCCGGGAGCCGGACAGAGGAAGGAGAGGGGACCTCCGTCCGGCGTTCTGAATGATCGGATCCCCGCAGCAGCGCTGCGGGCGATCCGATCGTTCATTTAAATCGCGAACTGCCGCAGATGCCAGGATCTGTATTGATCCCGGCACCTGAGGGGTTAATGGCGGACGCCCGCGAGATTGCGGGCGTCAGCCATTGCCGGCGGGTCCCTGGCTGCGATCAGCAGCCGGGATCAGCCGCGCATGACACGGGCATCGCTCCGATGCCCGCGGTTATGCACAGGACGTAAATGTACGTCCTGGTGCGTTAAGTACCACCTCACCAGGACGTACATTTACGTCCTGCGTCCTTAAGGGGCTATGCTGATGACCTTTTGTTTTTAATCACCAAACCACGGATTTCCCATCCTGTCCTTATGAAAGAACTGGAATGTTTTTCAAAGCTCCCGAATTTTAAGATAAACTATTCTAAATCAGAGCCATTAAATGTATCCCTTAGAAGATGATGATCTTACCAAAATTTCTTCACGCTTTCCAATGACTCCCAATTCTGCTCTTGAATCTCTTCAAAATAAGTTTGTATGGGGAGGGAAAGTGGTGAGATTGAAAAGGGCTGCTCTCTGTAGCCCAAAGGCGGCTGGAGGGATTGGCTTTCTGGACATGCGGTCCTATTTTTAAGCTGTATTGTTAACACGAGGGGTTGACTGGTGTTGCCATGCTCACAGCAAGCCATGGGTGGAGCTAGAACAATCATTTACTAAAATCCTGCTTTGCTGTTTGCCTTGTGTCCTACCAACAAAGTACGGCCATTGCGTTTGACCCCCATTTTGGGTCCCACATTGGGGGCATGCGCAGATAGAAAAAGCAGGGTTTGTTTGTTTACTACAAATTCCCTTATCACGCCAGTGTTGGGCAGTCCTTCATTCTCCCCGAGCTTGAATGACCCGGTCTTTCAAGCCTGGATAACAGCGGGTAAATTTCGGGTTGGACATCTTTTGCACGAACAGGATTGGTTGACCAGCTCCGCTTCGATGGAGGTGGACCCATGCCCGCTGGGATAATGGAGGACTGCCTAATTGCGCCATTGTTTGTTGACTTTTCCCTTGCCTTCTGCATTTGTTTCCCTATTAACAGTGATGGAGGTGCTTTGCTCAGGGGATGGCTCCGTGAGACACTCGGTGTCCAGAATTTATGAGGTGTTGATGTTTCCCCCGGACCGGGGACCCCTGAGTTTTATTTCTAAGTGGGAGGTGGACCTACAGATCTCTCTGACCCCCGTGCAGAGGTCTCAGTTTTACACCAGTCCACGATTAGTTCCCACTCCTAGGAAGCTAGATATAAAATCTTATCTAGGTGGTACAGAGTGCCAACTCAACCTCATGCCATGTGGTCACATGTAGAGTCTGCTTTCTGGCGTTGTGGGGACGCAGAGGGCTTTTTTGGTCATGTCCTCTGTTGACCCAATTTTGGGAGGGGGTAACACGAATCATAAAGGCTGCAACAGGCATGAAAATAGATCTGTCTCCAGCTCTTTTTCTTCTCCATCACTGTGAGGTACCCATTAAGATATATAAGAAGCCTCTTTTGAGGTTTCTAGTTATGTCCGCTAGAGCCTGTGTTCCAATTCTTTGTAAAAAAAAATCTAATGCTCCATCTTTGTCTCTCTGGGTTTCCAAGTTAAATGATTTAATGACTCTTTAAAATTTGACTTCTTTTATCCATGATGCCGGTGAACAGTTTCAGCAAACATGGTGTGCCTGGAGGGAATTCTGTGAGACGTCAGAATATAAGAATATAGAGGGTTTTCCCTGACAAGCTTTTATATAAGGATGCTCTTTATGAGTTAAGCAAGTATGAGATTAGGTCCTAGCGTCCTCCTTTTTCTTTGCGATATATGATAAGCTGGACCTAGTGCTGAGGGAGAAGAGGGGTTTGGGGTGGGTTTTTTTTTCGGGGCCTAACTGGGCATGGGGGGGGGTTAGGGATTGGGGTTGGTTATTTATATGTCTTCAGAGGGGTGAAATAGGGAAGAGAGTGGCGATTATATTTCATCAAGTTGTTGTTGAGGAGATTGCTGTATTGTTTTATTTCTCTTAAATGGAATGTTTTGTCTTGGATTATTCCTTTATTGCTGTTATAGGGGAGGCCCTTCTGGCCTAGTGTACCACCCTTTTGGAGACTAAAAAGTTACATAAAGATAAAAAAAAAAAAGATATGATAGCTGCAGATGACGTTACACACCTGAAGGATGGCGGATGAACCCTTTGGATCATAGGAGCACAGGTAATGTTAAGACATACCTGTGCATTGTACTACTAAACAGGCAGGAGAGATTGGCTGATTGTCTGGCACCTAATGATGAGTTAATCTACCTAGGGCATGTTTGACCGGGAGGACCACAAGGAAGGGTGTTGCCTTATTATCCTCCTGAGGACGGTGCTGCTGCACCGAAAACTAGTAGAGGGGGTCAATATTATTGGTTTTAATTCACAATACAGCAATCATAGAACAGTGACTGCAGACCCCAGTACCTAAGATTTGTGGGTATATCCCAACTGTATATACATAAATAAATGGAGCAGTCCTGCCATGCTAGGGGTATAAGATGAAAGATGAAGAATAGAATATTAAAGAGATAGTAGATGAAGAGTTGTGTCAAATATTAAACATTTATTAGTAGGGATCGACCGATTATCTGTTTGGCCGAAATTATCAGCCGATAATCACGATTTTGGGCATTATCGGTAATTACCTTGCCGATAAGCCGATAATGCCCCGCCCCCGCACCGCCCCCCTACCCGCCGCAACGCACTGCGACGCCCCCCCCCCCCCCCGACCCACCGCATCGCGTCGCACCCCCCACCGCACCACCCGGCCCCATTGCCTCCCCCATCCCGGTTTTATAATTACCTGTTCCCGGGGACCATGCTACTTCTGGCTCCTGCTGCGTCCTGCGTTACACTGTGCGCAATGACGAGTGACGTGACGTGTGCGACGTCACCGTCAGTGCGCACAGTGACAGCTCAGGAGGACGCCACCGGAGCCAGACGTAGAGTGGACCCCGGGCCCCGGGAACAGGTAATTATAAAACCGGGGATGGATGAGGCAATGGGGCCGGGGCGGAGCGGTGGGGGGTCGCGGTGCGGCGGGTCGGGGGGGGCGGTCGCGTTGCGGTGGGTCGGGGGGGCGGTCGCGGTGCGGCGGGTCGGGGGGGCGGTCGCGGTGCGGCGGGTCGGGGGGGGGGTCATCGCGGTGCGGCAGTGGGGGGAGCGATGGCGGTGACAGGACTCAGGACCCCCGGACAGGCAGGGGGAGAGAAGCGGGTGGCGGCGGCGGCCTATGGCACCGCAAAAGCCACTACAGTTCATTCATTTAAATCGCCCACTTTAAATCAATGATCTGCAGCGGTGTCGCGGGGGGATAAATAGCCGATAACTTATACCGGAATATCGGTATAAGTTATCGGCTATCGGCACTAACCTCCACCGATTATCGGCCCTAAAAAAACGATATCGGTTGATCCCTATTTATTTGATGACATTAATTAAAATAGTTTCATAGTGAGGTCCTCGGCAGTGCCCTTGCTTCGGACGACACACAAATAATATTAACCATATATTAAAAAATGACTAAAATACAATTGGGGCTAATATTGCACTAGAGGGATATATGGGAGAGAAGGTGTCAAGCAATAGTCTGGGGGATGACGGTGACCTATTTCTGTGGATGATAGGTAATGAAAGTAATAGTCTTGTAATAGTCACATAGCATACATAGCACTGATAGGGTTAATCCACAGTAGTTTTGGCGCTCGGCGGCGCTGTAGGCTTTCAGAAATTAGACCACTTTCCCTGTCTGCGCAGGGTTTACTTAAAATAGATGCGCGTAATAGCGCTGCAGGCGTATCAGGTTATATACAGTTGTGCAAGATGCGCTTTCCTATACCCCGGCGGCACAGGGACAACATACAAGAAGAGGTCAATGAAGAACGGGCACTATGTGCCTCTTACCGGCTCCTCTGAATTTGAATGCGCGTGTCAGCGCTGGAGGTCCTCCGGTGCCTGCCATCTGTGACCCGGCAGCATGGGGAAACAGGAGCAGGAGAGGGATGGAGGTCCGGTGTGAGATGACGTTGCTGGCTGTAGCGCTGGGAGCCGGTGCTGTCTGCGGCTGATTAGCGGTGACTGTTCGGGACTCTGCTGTGGTAATAGAATGCTCTGATGTGTCCCGGTCTCTGTGCAAGTAAGCAGTCTGTACCAGACGCGTTTCAGGGAGCCACGGTAGGGATAAAAGACTGAATCAGTCTTTTATCCCTACCAGTTTCTTCTGCTTCCAGAGGAATTTAGAGAACAGAGGCAGTATAGAGGCAAAAAATGCTTCCGGCAGGGCTATTGGGACCACGTGCATCCTATATGTGAGTTTCAGGAGAACATTACATTGAAGCCATGATATGAGGGTGATATCGTACTCCTCCAGTAAGGATGGTATGTCATGTAAAAGTGGTTTGTAGTTGGCATCATAGAGAGTGCCCATCTCTGCTGTGATGTGGACACCTAGATATTTGAGGGAAGTGGGAGCCCAGGCAAACTGAGACTGAGATTTGAGCATGGAGGTTTTAGATGATGGGAAGGAGACATTCAGAAGCTCCGACTTTTATTAGACACCAGACACCCCCCCCAACTCACCGAAACCCCCAGCCCCCCCCCCTCCGCACGCGACACCGCTGCAGATCATTGATTTAAAGCGGGCGCTTTAAATCAATGAACTGCAGCAGCTTTTGCAGTGTCAGAGACTGCCGCCGCCACCCACTTCTCTCCCCCTGCCTATCCGGGGGTCCTCCTGAGTCCTATCACCGCAACCGCCGCACCTCCCACCGCACCGCCCCGGACCCATTGCCTCCCCCATCCCCGGTTTTATAATTACCTGTTCCCGGGGCCCGGGGTCCACACTACATCTGGCTCCGGTGGCGTCCTCCTGAGCTGTCACTGTGCGCGCTGACAGAGAGGTCGCGTTGAGGACATCACTCGTCATTGCACAGCGTAACACAGGACGCAGCAGGAGCCAGAAGTAGCGTGGACCCCGGGAACAGGTAATTATAAAACCGGGGATGGGGGAGGCCATGGGGCCGGGGCGGTGCGGTGGGGGGTGCGGCGGGTGGTGCGGCGCGGTGTGGGCGGGGGCCATTATAGGATTGTCGGCAAGGTAATTGCCGATACCAGTAACGCCCAAAATCGTGAATATCGGACGATAAAATCGGCCAAACCGATAATCGATCGATCCCTACTTCTAGAGACTGCTTAGGGAGAGGGGTACCCTGGAACAGTGAGGAGCACAGGATTTGTGAGATGGGGGTAGTAAGATATCTTGAAAATCCTTGTAATAAAGTAGTCGTAGTCTGTCTGGACTAGGGCTTTTTCCGGGGGGGGGGGAGGAGAGCACTACTTTTACCTCTTCTGGTGTAAAAGGGGTGAGAAGCTCTGCAGACATGTCCTCATGCAGTTGAGGAAGAGATAGAACTTTAAGGAACTGCTCAATCAGCAAATTCCGCTCACTCACTTTGGATGGGGGACTTTTATCGTTAAGGTTGTATAATTTGGAGTAGATCCGCTGGAAAGCAAATTCAATGTCTGGTGTGGAGGTGCTAAGAGCGCCACCAGTGGTTCTCACCTCATGAATGTGTTGCTTATTGTCATGAGCGTAGATGCGGTGCCTGAAATGTAAGTATGCTTTGGATGATTTATGGTTGAGAAGTTTTTCTCAGAGGAAGCATAGTTCTTTCTGGGTGTCTGCTGTATGTGAGGCTTTGTGGATCCTCTCCAATGCAGCTATTTATTGCAAAAGGGAGTCATTCTCATGCTGGCTAGCTTTCGTTAGTTTAGAGCCCCAGGATATGAAAATTCCCATAATGCAGGCTTTGTGGGCCTCCCATATGACTGGTACAGGCGGGCCAGAGTCACAATTCAGCTTGAAATAGGAATCAAGATGAGACTGAATATCTGAGACGGCCTGTGGGTTCTCTAGAATGTGTTCATTTAGGCACCATCTCCAGGTTTAGAGGTGGTTTTAGAAAGGAGAAGACAGAGGTGAACAGGAGCATGGTCAGAGAAATAACATCAATACCTGTGGCTGTGAGGTGTGGTAAGAGAGAAGAATGGACAAACAAGTAGTCCAGTCTCTGGTAAGAGTTATGAGCTGCTGAAAAGTGCAAGTAGTCTTTGACGGAAGGATTCTGCAGGTGCCAGGCATCTATGAGAGATGAAACTGAAACCAAAACCATAATTTAGCAACTTATTCTGTAGGTCCATACGATTACAGAGATACCAAATGTTTATGTAAACATTTGTTAACCCCTTTAGGCCAATTTTCATTTTTACATATTCATGTTTTTTTGTTTTCTCCATATTTAGTTATTAACCCCTTAAGGACCATGCCCGTTTGACCTTAAGGACCAGGCCAATTTTAGTTTTGCATTTTCGTTTTTTCCTCCTCTCCTTCTAAAAATCGTAACTCTTTTATATTTTTATCTGCAGACTATATTATGAGGGCTTGTTTTTTGCACGACCAGTTGTCCTTTGTAATGACATCACTCATTTTACCATAAAATATATGGCGCAACCAAAAAACTACTATTTATGTGGTGAAATGAAAAAGAAAAACGCAATTTTGGAAATTTTGGAAGGTTTCGTTTTTACGCCGTACAATTTATGGTAAAAATGACATGTGTTCTTTATTCTGTGGGTCGATACGATTAAAAAGATAACCATGATTACATACTTTTCTTTTATTTTTGTGCTTAAAAACAAATAGCAAACTTTTAAAACCAAATTAGTACGTTTAATCACGGCATCTGAGGGGTTAATGGCAGACATCCGTGCGATCACAGATGTCGGCCATTACCAGAGGCTCCTTGGCTGCTATCAGCAGCCAGGACCTGCCGCGCATGACCCGAGCATCGCTCCAATGTTCGCGGTCATGTACAGGACTTAAATGTACATCCTGGTGCATGAAGTACCGCCGCACCAGGACGTACATTTACGTCCTTGGTCGTTAAGGGGTTAAAGTGTACCTGTTGTCAACAAAAACTTTTTAGACAATGTAGATAATACCATTATATGCGTATTTGTAATATACATTGGTTAAAAAATAAGGAGATTTTTTAATGCTTACCGTAAAATCTCTTTCTCGAAGGATCCATTGGGGGACACAGACCATGGGTGTATGATGATGTCTCTAGGAGGTATGACACTATGGCAACAAAAAAAGTCGGCTCCTCCCAGCAGGATATACCCGCCTCCAGGCCCTGAGCTAATCAGTTTTAGTACCAGAGCAATAGGAGAGGACCGACAGGTCAAGGAAAAAACACGAACTGTTCAAAAACCAGAAGAAGAAGCATAACTAAACACACCCTTGGACAGAGAACCAAAGAGAAACCCAAAAGGGTGGGAGCTGTGTCTCCCAATGGATCCTTCGAGAAAGAGATTTTACGGTAAGCATTAAAAAATCTCCTTTTCTCTATCGACTCCATTGGGGGACACAGACCATGGGATGTACCAAAGCCGTCCCTTGGGTGGGCAGATAATCAGTCAGGCAGGCGGCTGTTCCACTGCCGCCTGTAGCACTTTACGGCCCAGACTAGCATCAGCCGATGCAAAGGTATGAACCTGGTAGAACCTCGAGAAAGTGTGCAAAGACGACCAAGTAGCCGCCTTGCAAATCTGCGAGGCCGAGGCTTTGTTCTGGAGAGCCCAGGATGCACCAACAGAACGGGTAGAATGAGCCACAACCCTGATGGGAGGAATCTTCCCCATACAGCGATAGGCTTCCAAAATGGCAGACCGGATCCACCGAGAAATGGTGGCCTTGGAAGCAGGTTGTCCCTTACGACCTTCCGTAAGGACGAAAAAGGAATCGCACTGACGAAATGAAGAAGTGATAGAGAGATAGGACCTAACAGTGAATCACCAGAAACGGAGAACAGCAGGAGAGAGCTGCCAATTCAGACACTCTCCGAATGGAGGTGATCGCAACAAGAAACGCCACTTTCCAAGAAAGGAGGCGCAGGGACACCTCCCTAAGGGGTTCAAAGGGTTCACCTTGGAGGACACCCAGAACCAGATTCAAGTCCCAAGGGGGAGAAGGTGACCGATAAGGAGGGGCAGCATGCGCCACTCCTTGAATGAAGGTCTGGACATGAGAATTAGAAGCCAGAGGACGCTGGAAAAGAATAGAAAGGGCCGAAACCTGACCCTTAAGGGAACTGAGAGACAACCCAATCCCGACTGCAAGAAGGAGATAAGACGGGGAACAGAAAAAGTAACAGGAGACAAGACCTGAGCTTCACACTAACGAAAATAAGACTGTCAATTTTCGCCGAGGAGGGCTTACGAGCCCTGAGCATGGTGCGAATGACTTGGGAAGAGAAACCGTGGGCTCTCAAAACCGCGGTCTCATCCGCCACGCTGTCAAATGTAAATTGGGGTGGCAAAGAGGACCCTGAGACAGCAGGTCCGGACGAAGTGGAAGGCGCAGCGAAGAGTCGTCCAGGAGCCTGACCACGTCGGAGTACCACGTCCTTCGGGGCCAATCTGAAGCTACCAGTATGGCGGGAATGTCCTCCGCTTTGAGCTTCCTCAGAACCCTGGGAAGGAGCAGAAGGGGAGGGAACAGATAGGGCAGGGCAAACCCTGCCCAAGGAATCACTATGGCGTCCACGGCTAGAGCCAGGGGGTCCCGGGACTTTGAAACAAATGGAAGAATCTTCCGATTGTTCCGAGACGCGAAGAGGTCCACGTCTGTAATGCCCCAGAGGTCGCAGATCTGCGCGAAGACCTCTGGATGAAGGTCCACCCCGGGGGTCGGCTGAGGACCGGCTGAGGAAGTCCGCTTCCCAGTTGAGCACACCCGGAATGTAAATCGCCTAAATGGCCGGAACCTTGTTTTCCACCCAGATGAGAATCTTTGTCACCTCGGCCATGGCTGCCGAGCAGCGAGTGCCGCCTTGCCAATTTATGTACGCTATGGCCGTGGCGTTGTCCGACTGGACGCGGACAGGGCGGGTCTGAAGCAGGGACTCCCAATGAAGAAGACAAAGAAGAATCGCCCTCAGTTCCAAGATGTTTATCGGAAGAAGGGCACCCCGGGGAGACCAGAGGCCTTGAACCGTTTAGTCCCTGAACACACCGCCCCAGCCCGACAGACTGGCAACTGTTGTAACTACCTGCCAGTGGAGGGGAAGAAATGATCGCCGCTGAAGAAGAAAGGGGGAGCGGAGCCACCAGAGCAGAGACTGATGGATCCGACAAGGGAGAGCAATCTTGCGATCGAGAGACAGAGGAGATCTGTCCCATCGAGAGAGAATCGCCAGTTGAAGGGGGCGGTAATGAAACTGGGCAAAGGGTACGGCCTCCATGGCCGCTACCATCCGACCCAAGACTTCCATGCAAATGTGGATGGAAACTGGGACCTGGGCCCGAAGGGAGAGGACTACTGACAGGAGAGTCAGACGTTTGTCCGGCAGAAGGCAAATCCGGGCAGATGGCCGTGTTGAATTGAAGTCCCAAGAAGATCAGAGACTGGGTGGGATAGAGGTCAGACTTGTCCCGGTTGACCATCCACCCGAAGCGATCCAAGGTCTGGAGAGTGAGATCCACATTCTCCAGAGTCTGGACTCTGGTGGGAGCCTTGATGAGAAGGTCGTCCAGGTAAGGGATCACTGAGACTCCTCTCGACCGCAACAGGGCTATCACTGGCGCAAGGATCTTGGTAAAGACCCGAGGAGCAGTGGCCAGACCAAAGGGGAGGTCTACGAATTGAAAATACCCCTCCGGAACCGCAAAGCGGAGGTACCGCTGATGGCCGGGAAATATTGGAACATGGAGGTAGGCATCCTTGATGTCCACCGAAGAAAGAAACTCCCCTTGTTCGATGGATGCCACTACTGATTGGAGATATTCCATTCGGAAGTGGCGGATGAGAAGATGACGGTTGAGACGCTTGAGGTCCAAGATTGGCCACACAGAACCGCCCTTCTTGGGGACCACAAAAAGATTGGATTAGAAACCCCAAAAACGTTCCCCTGGAGGGACGGGGACAATAACTACTTGGAGAAGTAGGGACTGGAGGGCCTCCCGAAACTGCTTCGCCAGAGAAGGAGCCCGGGGGGCCCGGGACTGAAAAAAATCGATCCCTCGGAAGGGAGGCAAATTCGATTCGGTATCCGTTGGACACCACGTCCCTGACCCAAGAGTCCTGAATGTGTGTGGTCCAGATGTCTCGAAGAAGTAAGAGACGACCTTACACCGGAGAAAAAAATCTGCGGGTGGGGGCATCACTTCATGCGGAAGTGGGTTTGCGGTTGCCCTATTTGGCCACAAAACGTCCGGAATGGTTGGTGTCTGATTTCCAAGACGGGCGCGCCCGGAACGAGGGAGCCGTCTTGTCCCGCGAAGGCGCCTGCCCAGACCCCTTATAGGGGCCAAAAGTCCGGCATTAACCCTCTAGACACCGCAATCAAAGTTGATTGCGGCATCTAAAATGAAATTGAAAGCATCCTGGCAGCTCAGCGGAGCTGATCGGGACTATTGCGATGAAATCGCGATGTCTCAATCAGCTAAATGGACAGTGGAGGGTCCTTACCTGCCTCCTCGCTGGACGATCGGTCCTCTGTTGCTCCCAGCCGTCCATGCAGGCTGAAGCAGTAGAGCACTGATAACACTGATAGATGCTATGCTATTGCATTGCATTGAACAGTGTATGCAATCAAAAGATTGCATGGTATAGCCCCCTATGGGGCTTAAAAAAAAGTTAATATATGTGAATAAGCCCCTCCCCTAATATGAGCCCTCATGTAGCCCTGTGTGTATGTAGCCCCTATGGGGGCTATAACATTGCAAAAAAAAAAAGTGGATAAAGATGATTTAACCCTTTCCCTAATAAAATCATCCCCCTTTACCCATAAAAAAAAAAAAAAAACTGTGTAACTAAAAATATTTATGGAATAAAAACTGATGGAATAAAGACTTTCTGCACGGATACACAGGTGAGTGCGGTTCCTCTCTCTGCATATTACAGTAGCGCTTTGTGCTCTTCTACCTGCACTACCAGTTTTAGCAGCCTCTTTAACCTCACACCAATCAAACTGTGTGTGCTACCAGTGCAATCTACGCACTACACCCTTGCAGTGCCGGACACGACAGTCTGTATCTCCTACGAACACAATAATAGAAAGGTATGTAAAGATGGGCATCATTTTAATTGTATTGACCCAAAGAATGAAGAAACTTAATTTTTATTGTAAAGTGTACAATGTGAAAACGAAACCCTCCAAAATTAGCAAAATTGTGTTTTTTATTAAAATTTCCTCACTAAAAAACTGTATTTTTGGGTTCATCGTACATTTTATGGTAAAATGAGAGGAGCTTTTATAAGTACAATTGGTCATGCAGAAAAACAAGCCCTCATATGGGACTGTGGATGGAAATATAAAAGAGTTTTGGATTTTAGAAGGATTTTAGAAGGCGAGGAGGGAAAAAATGAAAATGCAAAAACAAAATTAGCATTGTTCTTAAGGTCAAACTGGACTTGGTCCTTAAAAGGGGTTAAACATACTAATTTTGGTGCATGTAATTATAATTTTTTTTAAGGGTGTCTTTTTTACCGAAAGGTGCACTGCGTAGAAACGAAAGCCTTAAAAAGTTGCTAAATGGTCTTTTTTTTTATTTTTTATTTCACCCCCGCAGATTATGTTACAAAATAAGTGATGTCATTATAAAGTAAACTTATTGGCGCAAATAAAAAGCCCTCATATGGGTCTGTAGGTGCAAAATTGAACGCGTTATGATTTTTAGAAGGGGAGGAGGAAAGAACGAAAAGTGCCCTTAAGAGTTCTTAACCCCTTAAGGACATAGGGCGTATCCATACGCCCCCGTTTCCAAGTGCTTAAGGACCGAGGGATGGATACGCCCTGAGCATTTCCGGCCCCCGCCGCTAGCCAGAGGGGAGCCGGGGCCGGATGCCTGCTGAAATCGTTCAGAAGGCATCCCGGCATATCGCCCAGGGGGGTCATTATGTCCCCCCATGTCGGCGATTGCCGCAGATCGCTGGAAAATTCAGTCCAGCGATCTGCGGCGGATTCCGGTCAATGGGGTCTCCAGTGACCCGATGACCCGGAATTACTGGCTGATCAGCCAGAGCCAACAGGGGTGAGGTGGCACTGGTGCCACCTCACGATCGCCTTGATTCGTCGGCCGGATTCCCGGCCGACCAATCAGGGCGCCTGCTGCGGGTGTCACTCCCGCACCCGCTCCGCCCCTCTTCCGGAGGACATGAGCGGGTGCGGGCAGAAGACCCCGGGTGCTGGGGACCCCGATCCCCGGCGTCCCTGTTGGGATCGGGGCCCCAGGAGCGACAGCGGCGGCGGGACTGACCTGTTCCCTGAGCAGCAGCAGGAGGTGAGTGACAGCCTCCTGCTGTTGCTTAGCAACAGATCCCAGCATGCAAAAAGGGCATGCTGGGAGCTGTAGTTATGCAACAGCAGGAGGCAGACCACCACAACTCCCAGCATGCCCTTATGGGCATGCTGGGACTTGTAGTTTTGCAACAGCTGGAGGCACATTCTTTCTATGGAAAAGTGTACCTTCAGCTGTTGTATAACTACAACTCCCAGCTTGCACAATCAGCTAAAGTGCATGCTGGGAGTTGTAGTGGTGCATCTGGTGGTTGCATAACTACAACTCCCAGCATGCCCGTTGGCTGTCGTGACTGCTGAGAGTTGTAGTTTTGCAACAGCTGAAGGCACACTGAGTTAAGTAGCAAACCAGTGTGTCTCCAGCTGTTGCATAACTACAATCCCCAGCATCCCCAGCCAATGTAGTATGCCTCCGGCTGTTGCATAACTACAAGACCCAGCATGCCCTTCCGCTGTCCGTACATGCTGGGGGTTGTAGCTTTTGCAACAGCTGAAGGCACACTGGTTGCAAAACACTGAGTTTGTTACCAAACTCGGTGTTTCACAACCTGTGTGTCTCCAGCTGTTGCAAAACTACAACTCCCAGCATGCACTGATAGACCGTACATGCTGGGAGTTGTAGTTTTGCAACAGCTGGATGTTTCCCCCCCCCCCCAATGTGAATGTACAGGGTACACTCACATGGGCGGAGGATTACAGTAAGTATCCGGCTGCAAGTTTGGGCTGCGGCAAATTTTCTGCCGCTGCTCAAACTGCCAGCGAGAAACTACTGTGAACCCCCCGCCCGTGTGACTGTACCCTAAAAACACTACACTACCACAAAATAAAATAAAAAGTAAAAAACACTACATATACACATACCCCTACACAGCCCCCCTCCCCAATAAAGATGAAAAACGTCTGGTACGTCACTGTTTCCAAAACTGAGCCTCCAGCTGTTGCAAAACTACAACTCCCAGCATGCACTGCTAGACCGTACATGCTGGGAGTTGTAATTTTGCAACAGCTGGATGTTCCCCCCCCAATGTGAATGTACAGGGTACACTCACATGGGCGGAGGATTACAGTAAGTATCCGGCTGCAAGTTTGAGCTGCGGCAAATTTTCTGCTGCAGCTCAAGCTGCCAGCGAGAAACTACTGTGAACCCCCGCCCGTGCGATTGTACCCTAAAAACATTACACTAACACAAAATAAAATAAAAAGTAAAAAACACTACATATACACATACCCCTACACAGCCCCCCTCCCCAATAAAAATGACAAACGTCTGGTACGCCACTGTTTCCAGAACGGAGCCTCCAGCTGTTGCAAAACAACTACTCCCAGTATTGCCAGATAGCCACTGACTGTCTAGGCATGCTGGGAGTTTTACAACAGCTGGAGGCCCCCTGTTTGGGAATCACTGGCGTAGAATACCCCTATGTCCACCCCTATGCAAGTCCCTAATTAAGGCCTCAAATGCGCATGGCGCTCCCACTTTGGAGCCCTGTCGTATTTCAAGGCAACAGTTTAGGGCCACATATGGGGTATCGCCGTACTCGGGAGAAATTGGGCTTCAAATTTTGGGGGGTATTTTCTGCTATTACCCTTTTTAAAAATGTAAAATTTTTGGGAAAACAAGCATTTTAGGTTAAAAATATATATTTTTTTTTACATATACAAAAGTCATGAAACACCTGTGGGGTATAAAGGTTCACTTAACCCCTTATTACGTTCCCCGAGGGGTTTAGTTTCCAAAATGGTATGCCATGTGTTTTTTTTTTTTTTTGCTGTCCTGGCACCATAGGGGCTTCCTAAATGCGGCATGCCCCCAGAGCAAAATTTGCTTTCAAAAAGCCAAATGTGACTCCTTCTCTTCTGAGACCTGTAGTGCGCCAGCAGAGCACTTTTCACCCCCATATGGGGTGTTTTCTGAATCGGGAGAAATTGGGCTTCAAATTTTGGGGGGTGTTTTCTGCTATTACCCTTTTTAAAAATGTAAAAATTTTGGGAAACCAAGCATTTTAGGTAAAAAAATAAATAAAAATTTCACATATGCAAAAGTCGTGAAACACCTGTAGGGTATTAAGGTTCACATTACCCCTTGTTACGTTCCCCAAGGGGTCTAGTTTCCAAAATGGTATGCCATGTGTTTTTTTTTGCTGTTCTGGCACCATAGGGGCTTCCTAAATGCGGCATGCCCCCAGAGCAAAATTTGCTTTCAAAAAGCCAAATGTGACTCCTTCTCTTCTGAGACCTGTAGTGCGCCAGCAGAGCAATTTTCACCCCCATATGGGGTGTTTTCTGAATCGGGAGAAATTGGGCTTCAAATTTTGGGGGGTATTTTCTGCTATTACCCTTTTTAAAAACGTTAAATTTTTGGGAAACCCAGCATTTTAGGTAAAAATGTTTAAATTTTTTTTACATATGCAAAAGTCGTGAATCACCTGTAGGGTATTAAGGTTCACTTTACCCCTTGTTACGTTCCCTGAGGGGTCTAGTTTCCAAAATGGTATGCCAAGTTTTTTTTTTTGCTGTCCTGGCACCATAGGGGCTTCCTAAAGGTGACATGCCCCCCCAAAACCATTTGTCGCTCCTTCCCTTCTGAGCCCTCTACTGCGCCCACTGAACAATTAACATAGACATATGAGGTATGTGCTCACTCGAGAGAAATTGGGTTTCAAATACAAGTAAAAATTTTCTCCTTTTTACCCCTTGCAAAAATTCAAAAATTGGGTCTACAAGAACATGCGAATGTAAAAAATGAAGATTTTGAATTTTCTCCTTCACTTTGCTGCTATTCCTGTGAAACACCTAAAGGGTTAATACACTTACTGAATGTCATTTTGAATACTTTGGGGGGTGTAGTTTTTATAATGGGGTCTTTTATGGGGTATTTCTAATATGAAGACCCTTCAAATCCACTTCAAACCTGAACTGGTCCCTGAAAAATAGCGAGTTTGAAAATTTTGTGAAAAATTTCAAAATTGCTGCTGAACTTTGAAGCCCTCTGGTGTCTTCCAAAAGTAAAAACTCATAAATGTTATGATGCAAACATAAAGTGGACATATTGTATATGTGAACCCAAAAATTTTTT
Organism: Hyla sarda; assembly: GCF_029499605.1. Classification (NCBI taxonomy): domain Eukaryota; kingdom Metazoa; phylum Chordata; class Amphibia; order Anura; family Hylidae; genus Hyla; species Hyla sarda. The sequence goes on from NW_026610649.1 coordinate 172,254, forward strand.
ATTTTGAATATCCATTTTCCTTACAAGCAGAGAGCTTCAAAGTTAGAAAAATGCAAAATTTTCATTTTTTTCATCAAATTTGGGGATTTTTCACCAAGAAAGGATGCAAGTTACCATAAAATTTTACCACTAAGTTAAAGTAGAATATGTCACGAAAAAACAATCTCGGAATCAGAATGATAACTAAAAGCATTCCAGAGTTATTAATGTTTATAGTGACAGTGGTCAGAATTGCAAAAAATGCTCTGGTCCTTAAGGTGAAAAAGGGCTCGGTCCTTAAGGGGTTAAGGTTTCAAATTATGTGGTATCACTGTGTGCGTAAATGTCTGAACTATTAAAATATGACATTAAGAAAACCGTAAGGTCAGTGTCATTGAATGTGTCATTATTAGAAACAGAAGCCCCCAAAATTTACAAAATAGAATTTATTTGCCCCACAAATATTTATTTTTTTGTTTCATAGTAGATTTTGTGATAACATTTGTGATGTTATTACAAAGTACAGTTAGTGAAGCCAAAAAAGGAGCCTTTTATGAGTTTGTAGGTGTAAAATGTAAAAGGCTATTACAAAGCAAAGAGGAAAAAAATCAAAAATCCCAATGTCCTTAAGGGGGGTTACATTTTATTTTAATAGTTTGGACATTTCCACACGCGGCAATACCAAATATTTTTGTTAATCTAATTTTTTTCACTTGTAAAATGGAAAAGAGGGTTATTTATTATTTCATTGGGGTGGAAGCTTTTTTACTTATATAAACATTTTTTTTTTCCTCTTAACTCCATTGGAGAATATTTATAGCAGTCATTAGATTATGCATAGGCATAGCAGTGATAAGTAATATCGGAGATCTGCTTCTTTGGTCTGCCAGAAAAAGATTGCCAAAGTGGGCCAGGAGCAGGTGAGAGGAGATTTGGCTGCCATCTTGACTCATTATACCCCAGAGATTGTGCAGTGGGTGGTCTGATGGTGATATGGTGGCCTCATATTCTCTGTTATGCTTCAGAAGCCGTGATCAGTATTGATCATGGCATCTGAAGGGTTAATATAGGGTATCAGCATGATGGCTGATGTCTGCCATTAGCCGCAGCTCTATAAAGTAAACAGCTACTGCGCTCGATTCATAATCCAGTAGAGACTCAGGACATACATGTACGTCCTGGTGCGCCAAGTACCATGCAGCCAGAGTGTACAGTAACGTCCTCTGTTCTCTAGGACCTGTGGCCTCCCCAGACATTGTGACTTTTTAATATCCCTTAAAATCTTAGGGCGCCCTAAATCTACCGGTGTTCTTAGTTAAAAAAAATTCTTCCTCCCCCATTCTCGAGATATGAAGGTTTTTGGATCCTCTCTGACTGACAGTGAATCTGTCAGATGAGCATACCCTTCATTACAATACTGTGTTCTGATGCTGCAGTGAGGGGCTGTGATTTACATAGGGGGTGAGCTGGAGCTGATTGTGTGATTTCAGAGTAGGATGTTGTCAGATCTCTTACAGCACCCTGCAAGTGTAAGGGATGACTACTTGAATGTACACAACATGGGCTCTAAACTGCCAAGGCCAAAGAATGATTTGTAGTGTAAGGGTCCTGGCACTGTGGAGTCCACGGTTTGTACATTCCAGTGCAGAGCTATTGCTCCTGTTCTGTACACCTGCCAGGACCTGCAGCCTACAATACAAGTCTTTTAGTGCACAGGACTGGGAGCCGGGATCTGGTGCTGCACTCGCTCCTTCTTGGGGAGCTGAAACAACATGGTGGAGCACAACGGATCACAAATCCCCCCTTACCCCATCCTGCAATCACCCTGCTGTGATGCTATCTAGTCCCCCACTACTTTACCTACTTCCTACTTAAGGGAAACACTCTTCCCCCTAGTGTCGAGGCTCAGACAATCAGATTCAAGAAGAGCTTGTCTCAGAATTAGGTAGATAGAGCTGATGGAGACCAGATGACAGGGAGTCAGGTACATAAATATATGAGGAAGAGAGCGCATGCTCTTGAAACGCGTATGACAAGGGAGGGTGTCGGTTTTACCGTGGAAAGTTTGTTTGTCGGATTCGGACCAAAATAAAGCTGCAACTTTTTATCCAAGTGCTGGATCAGTTTCTACTTTCTTCGTTTACATAAATATATGTTTTGTTTTACTTTCATGTCACCCCTAACAATATATAAAGTTTTTTTAGCATCTGGATAACCCCTTAAAGGGGTATTCCGGGATTTTTTTTTTTATTTGACTATGCTACAGGGGCTGTAAAGTTAGTGTAGTTCATAATATATAGGTTTTCTTATTTGATTTATTTTTAAACAGCATACAAAATGACTGTTGTCTCAGATTTTTCCCAGGTTGCAATCACTAGTCAGCTGATGACAGGGAGCCTGTCTGCTTCAATGGCTTGAGCAATCGCTTGGTGGGAGTGAGCTCAATCTGCAACTAATGCAACAGCTGTAGGCACCCTGATTGAAAACACAGGTCTTTTGAATGGATGCAGCTCATTTATGTTTTAATGGGTCGGGTGGCTGATGTGTGGGAGGGAGGAAAATGGAATTATAGGATTTGTAGGCAAAGAAGAAAACTCAAACAGGAAATACCAGTTCACAAAAAGCTAGCCACAGTGTTATGGTAATCTCACAACATAGCCATTTAGCCCCAAGACAAGCGCAGATCCTTCCTAAGCATGTCCATTACTGTCTGGCAGGTACGTACTAAAATCACCTTATGGTGGATAACCCCTTTAATTCTTTTAGAATGCTGTGCATTTTCATTTCTTGTGCTTCTCCTTTTATTTTCTATATTAAATCTCCATATTCTGAGCCCTATAACCATACCTCCCAACCATCCCAGATCCGGAAGGACATTCCCGCTATTGGCCCCCACATGTCCCGCATTTAACTGTAAATGCCTCTTAATGAGGCGTCTGTAGTTAAATGCGGTGCTCGGTGGAAGGTTTGACAGAGCCATTGGCTCCTCACCCTGTCAATCACTCTTGTGCTCGCTGGCTCAAGTTAGCCAGAGAACACAAGAGGCCAGGCTGAGCTCTTCCTGCTTCTGCGAACGAGTGACTTCATCAGATGCCGGAGCACAGAGGAAGAGAAAGGAAGAGCCCATGCTAAGGAAGCCCCCGCCGCCGGAGCCGCTGGGAAGAGGGTAAAAGAGCCGCAGAAGGTAAGCATCCAGGAGGGGGAGGGGAAGGGCACTGCTACTGACTACCATGTGGGGGAAACTGTCTGGTACCATGAATGGCTTCCAGAGGAATGTGTTTCCCAACCAGGGTGCCTCCAGCTGTGCAAAACTACAACTCCCAGCATGCCCAGACAGCCAAAGGCTGTCCATGCATGCTGGGAGTTGTAGTTTTGCAACAGCTGGAGGCACCCTGGTTGGGAAACACTGATCTAGGAGCACAAAGTCTGAGCTAAACTTTCAGGCCATAATATTGGTCAATGTATAGAATATTTCTTCGAAGCTAGATGGCTAAAGCTGATGAATAAGGGGAAAGAATTCTGCATCTTTATGCCACAATCTCATCATGTCATACTGAGGAGCACCTAAGGTCCTGGCAAATGCCCACCTACAGCTCCATGCATATGTTGAGGCCAGTTGGTGCAACACCTGATGGTAGTGGTGTAAGTGCAATCTTTAAAAGTTATCCTCTATATATAGGGTAGGAGACAGGGCTGCCATCAGAGATTTCTGGCCCCCTTACACAGGTAAAGGCCGGGGTTCGCTTCAACCTAGTGGCCTGTCCCTGAGTCTGCCCCCAGGGCCCCCCCCCCCCCCCCCCAATTGATTTTTCTAATTATGCATTTTTAATTAGATTACAGCAGAGGGTAGTGCAGTAAAACACTGTGCTGCAAAGTATGTAACTGCGCCACACTCTGCTATAATCAAATATACCCTATTCTGAATACTGTAAAACTGCCCTAAAAATTTGTGAATATTCCCACATACTGGGGGAGATTTATGAAAACCTGTGAGAGGAAAAGTGGAGAAGTTGTCCATAGCAACCAATCAGGTGGCTTTTTTAACCTGTTGGGGACCACGGGCGTATGGGTACGCCCTTGAGTCCTGGTACTTAATCTGTTGGGGACAAAGGGCGTATGCATACGCCCTTGCGTCCTGTTACTTAAGGACAAAGGGTGTATGCATACGCCCTTGCGTCCTGGTACTTAAGGACAAAGGGCGTATCTATACGCCTGTGGGAATTTTGGTCCCTGCCGTGCGCCGGGTGGGGACCGGACCGGGGTGACTGCTGATATCAATCAACAGGCACCCCGTGCAAATGCCCAGGGGGGTCATTAGACCCCCCCCATGTCGGCAATCGGCGCAAATCACAAGTGAATTCACACTTGCGATTTGCGCCGATTCCGGGTCATACAGGTCTATGGTGACTAAGACACCTGCGATCCCCATGAAGTGATAGGAGTGAGGTGGCAGGGGTGCCACCCCTCCTATCCCTGCTATTGGTGGTCACCAATATTGGTGGCGACCACCAATAGCAGATCGGGGGCGGGGGGGTTAACTTTCGTTTTCCCCGTCCTGCCCACCCACAATAAGCGGCGCAGAACGGAGAAACCGGCGGGGACCGGCGCCGAAGATCCACTTACCGATCCGGAGGCTGCGTGCGACGGTGATCGGCGATGTCGTGCGGCAGAAGAGGACGGCTCCCTGGATCCTACGGAAGCCGGTAAGTTGCCTAGCAACATCTGGAGGGCTACAGTCTGAGACCATTATACAGTGGTCTCTAACCTGTAGCCCTCCAGATGTTGCAAAACTACAACTCCCAGCATGCCCAGACAGCTGTTTGGGCATGCTGGAATATCTAGTTTTGCAACAGCTGGAGGACTGAAGTTTGAGACCATTATACAGTGGTCTCTAAACTGTATCCCTCCAGATCTTGCAAAACTACAACTCCTAGCATTCCCAAACAGCTGTTTGCTGTCTGGGCATGCTGGGATTTGTAGTTTTGCAACATCTGGAGGGTCACAGTTTGGAGCTCACTGTGCAGTGTTCTATAAACTGTAGCACTCCAGATGTTGCAAAACTGCAAATCCCAGCATGCCCAAACAGCAAACAGCTGTCTCAGCATGCCGGAAGTTGTAGTTAAGTACCTCCAGCTGTTGCATAACTACATCTCCCAGCATGCTCTTCGGTGATCAGTACATGCTGGGGAGTTGTAGTTTTGCAACAGCTGGAGGCACACTGGTTGGAAAATCCTGAGTTAGGTAACAAAACCTAACTGAAGGTTTTCCAATCAGTGTGCCTCCAGCTGTTAAAAAAATACAACTCCCAGCATGCACGGTCTGTCAGTACATGCTGGGAGATGTAGTTTAGAAACAGCTGAAGGTTTGCCCCCCCCCCCCCCCATGTGAACGTACAGGGTACATGGGCAGGTTTACAGTAAGTTTCCTGCTTCAAGTTTGGGCTGCGGCAAATTTTTCGCCGCAGCGCAAACTCCTAGCGGGAACTCACAGTAACACGCCAGTGCGAATGTACCCTAAAAACACTACACTATACTACCACATAATAAAGGGTAAAACACTACATATACACCCCCTTACACTGCCCCCCCCCCCCCCAATAAAAATGTAAAACGTATTGTACGGCAGTGTTTCCAAAACGGAGTCTCCAGCTGTTGCAAAACAACAACTCCCAGCATTTCTGGACAGCCACTGACTGTCCAGGCATGCTGGGAGTTTAGCAACAGCTAGAGGCACCCTGTTTGGGAATCACTGGCGTAGAATACCCCTATGTCCACCCCTATGCAATCCCTAATTTAGTACTCAAATGCGCATGGCGCTCTCTCATTTTGGAGCCCTGTCGTATTTCAAGGAAACAGTTTAGTGCCACATATGGGGTATTTCCGTACTCGGGAGAAATTGCACTACAGATTTTGGGGGGCTTTTTCTCCTTTTACCCCTTATGAAAAGGAAAAGTTGGGGGTTACACCAGCCTGTTAGTGTAAAAAAAATAAGAAAATTTACACTAACATGCTGGTGTTGCCCCATACTTTTTATTTTCACAAGCAGTAAAAGGAAAAAAAGACCCCAAAATTTGTAACGCAATTTCTCCTGAGTACGGAAATACCTCATATGTGGGGCGTAAAGTGCTCTGCGGGTGCACGACAAGGCTCAGGATTGAGAGCGCACTATGTACATTTGAGGCCTAAATTGGTGATTTGCACAGGGGTGGCTGATTTTACAGCTGTTCTGACATAAACGCAAAAAAATTAATACCAACATGTGACCCCATTTTGGAAACTACACTCCTCACGGAACGTGACAAGGGGTATAGTGAGCCTTAACACCCCACAGGTGTTTGCCAAATATTCCTGAAAATTGGATGGGAAAAAGGGAAAAAAAAATTTTTTCACTAAAATGCTGGTGTTACCTTAAATTTTTCATGTTCACAAGAGAAAATAGGAAAAAAGCCCCCCAAAATTTGTAACCCCATTTCTTCTGAGTAAGAAAATACCCCATAGGTGGATGTAAAGTGCTCTGCGGGCAAACTACAATGCTCAGAAGAGAAGGAGCACCATTGGGATTTTGAAGAGAAAATTTGTCTGGAATTGAAGGCAACGTGTTTACAAAGCCCCCATAGTGCCAGGACAATGGACCCCCCCACATGTGACCCCATTTTGGAAACTAAACCCCTCAGGTAATGTATTAAGGCGTGCAGTGAGCATTTACGCCCCACAGGTGTCTGACAGATTTTTGGAACAGTGGTCTGTGAAAATGAAAAATTTTATTTTTCATTTGCACAGCCCACTGTTCCAAAGATCTGTCAAACGCCAGTGGGGTGTAAATACTCACTGCACCCCTTATTAAATTCTGTGAGGGGTGTAGTTTCCAAAATGGGGTCACATGTGGGGGGGTCCACCGTTCTGGCACCACGGGGGGCTTTGTAAACGCACACGGCCCCTGACTACCATTCCAAACGAATTCTCTTTCCAAAAGCTCAATGGCGCTCCTTCTCTTCTGAGCATTGTAGTTCGCCAGCAGAGCATTTTACGTCCTAACGTAGGGTATTTCCATACTCAGAAGAGATGGGGTTACAAATTTTGGGGGGCATTTTCTCCCATTACCCTTTGTAAAAATGGTAAATTTGGGGAAAAAACTGCACTTTAGTGAAAAAAAATTTTTTTTTTCATTTACACATCCGATTTTAACGAAAAGTCGTCAAACACCTGTGGGATGTTAAGGCTAACTGGACCCCTTGTTACGTGCCTTGAGGGGTAAAGTTTCCAAAATGGTATGCCATGTGGGGTTTTCTGCTGTTCTGGCACCATAGGGGCTTTCTAAATATGACATGCCCCCAAAAACCATTTCAGCAAAATTCACTTTCTAAAATCCCATTGTCGCTCCTTCCCTTCTGAGCCCTCTACTGCGCCTGCCGAACACTTGACATACACATATGAGGTATTTCCTTACCCGAGAGAAATTGGGTTACAAATTTTGTGGGGCTTTTTCTCCTATTACCACTTGTAAAAATTCAAAAACTGAGTCTACAAGAACATGCGACTGAAAAAAATGAAGATTTTGAATTTTCTCCTACACTTTGCTGCTATTCCTGTGAAACACCTAAAGGGTTAACACACTTACTGAATGTCATTTTGGAAACGTTGAGGGGTGCAGTTTTTATAATTGGGTCATTTATGGGGTATTTCTAATATGAAGGCCCTTCAAATCCACTTCAAAACTGAACTGGTCCCTAAATTCGGATTTTGAAAATTTTGCGAAAAATTGGAAAATTGCTGCTGAACTTTGAAGCCCTCTGATGTCTTCCAACAGTAAAAACATGTCAACTTTATGATGAAAATATAAAGTAGACATATTGTATATGCGAATCAATATATAATGTATTTGGAATGTCTATTTTCCTTACAAGCAGAGAGCTTCAAAGTTAGAAAAATGCAAAATGTTCAAATTTTTCATCAAATTTTCAAATTTTTCACCAAGAAATGATGCAAGTATCGACGAAAATTTACCACTACCATGAAGTAGAATATGTCACGTAAAAACAAATTTATAAGTAAAAGCATCCCAGAGTTATTAATGCTTAAAGTGACAGTGGTCAGGGGGGGGTTAAGGACCAAGGGCGTACCTGTACGCCTGTGAGAATTTCGACCCCTGCCTCTAGCCAGACGGGGATCGGAACGGGATGCCTGCTGAAATCATTCAGCAGGCATCCTGTGCAAATGCCTGGGGGGTCCTTAGACCCCCCATGTCGGCTATCGCCGCAAATCGCCAATCAATTCAGATCGTCGATTTGCGGCGATTCCGGGCTGATCGGGTCTTTGATGACCCGAAAGCCCGGAAAATAGGGATGATCGGAGCTGTCAGAGACAGCCCCGATCATCCTAAAGGATAGGAGCGAGGTGGCAGGGGTGCCACCTCCTCCTATCCCCTGCGATTGGCCGGTCAGGACTGACCGGCGAACCGCAGGGGCGGGGGTGAAAGTTAATTCCCCCCGCTCTGCCCGCCCCTGGATGTCGGGGCAGAGCGGGGAAAGATGGCGGCAAAGTGCGGGGGCAGTGGATGCAGCGGGGAATGCCGGCGCCGGTTACCTGGGTTCACGCGGGGGCCAGGGACGATGGACCAGTGGTTGACAGGAGACGGCAGGCAAGTGGAGGCAGGCAAGTGGCGGCAATGTCCCAGATGCAGCAGTGAAGATTGCCGTAAAGTGATCTTCACTGTTGCTTCTAGGAGTTTCAAAACTACAACTTCCAGCCTTTGGCTGTCTGGGCATGCTGGGAGTTGTAGTTTTGCGACCACTGTCCTTCCAGAGGTTGCAAAACTACAACTCTCAGCATGCCCAGACTGTCCAGGCATACTGGGAGTTGTAGTTCTGTAACATCTGGCCCTTCAGATGTTTAAGAACTACAACTCCCATCATGCCTGGGCAGTCTCAGCATGCTGGAAGTTGTAGTTTTGCAACATCTGGAAGGGCACTGTTTGGAGACCACTATACAGTGGTGTCCAAACTGTAGCGCTCCAGATGTCAATTCAAAGCATGCCAAGACTGTCCATGCATGCTAGGAGTTGTAGTTCAGCAACATCTGGCCCTTCAGATGTTGCCAAACTACAACTCCCAGCATACCTGGGCAGTCTGGGCATGCTTGGAGTTGAAGTCTTGCAACATCTGGAGGGATATAGTTTGGAGACCACTACATAGTGGTCTCCAAATTGTTCTCCTCCAGTTCTTGCATAACTACGACTCCCAACATGCCCTTCGGCTGTCTGTGCATGCTGGGAGTTGTAGTATTGCAACAACTGGAGGCACACTGGTTGGGAAACATTGTATGTATCCTAACTCAGTGTTTCCCAACCCGTGTGCCTCCTGCTGTTGCAAAACTATAACTGCCAGCATGCACTGACAGACCATGCATGCTGGGAGTTGTAGTTTTGCAACAACTGAAGGCACATGGGTTAGGAAACACTGAGTTAGGAAACAGACAGTGGTGCGGAAACACTTCGTTAGTCTGTTACCTAACTCAGTGTTTCCCAATCCCAGCTTCCAGCTGTTGCATACAACTACAACTCCCAGCATGCACGGTCTGTCAGTGCATGCTGGGAGTCGTAGTTCCCCCCCCCCCCCACGTGACTGTACAGTGTACATTCAAACGGGCGGGGGTATACAGCAAGTTTCTTGCTTCAAGTTTGAGATGCGGCACATTTTCCGCTGTAGCGGGAAACTCACTGTAAATTCCCGCCTGGGTGAACGTACCCTAAAAACACTACACTACACTAACCCTAAATGAAGAGTAAAACACTACATATACACTACACCCTTACACTGTCTCCGACCCCCCCCCAATAAAAATAAAAAACGCCTTGTACGGCAATTTTTCAAAAACGGAGCCTCCAGCTTCCAGTATTCCCGGACAGCCATTGACTGTCATGTTGGGAGTTTTGCAACAGCTGGGGCATCCTGTTTGGGGAAAACTGACGTACAGCATTTTTGGTGGAGGAGACAAGTGAAACGCTTGCATCCGGGTACACCCTTATGAAAATCCCTAATCCAGGCCTCAAATGCGCATGGCGCTCTCTCACTACAGATCCGTCGTATTTCAAGGAAACAGTTTACGGCCACATATGGAGTATCTCCGTACTCGGAAGAAATTGCACTACCAATTTTCCCCTTATGAAATGGTAAAGTTGGGGTCTACACCAGTATGTTAGCGCAATTTTTTTTTTTTTTACACTAACATGCTGGTGTTGCCCCATACTTTTCATTTTCATAAGAGGTAAAAGGAAATAAAGACCCCCAAAATTTGTAACACAATTTCTCCCCCACAGCCCCCACACACACACATACACAGCCCCCATATACACAACCGCCATATACACATACACAGCCCCCTATACTCATACACAGCCCCATATACACATACACAACCGCCATATACACATACACAACCCCCATATACACATACACAACCCCCCATATACACATCCCTCATATACACATACACAGCCCCCACACACACATGCACAGACCAATATACACATACACAACCCTCATATACACATACACAGCCCCCATATACACACATACACAGCTCCCACACACACATACACAGCCCCCACACACACATACACAGCCCCCATTATCACATACACAGCCACCACACACATACACAGCCCCCACACACACATACACAGCCCCCATATTCACATACACAGCCCCCACACACATACACAGCCCCTACACACACACATACACAGCCCCATATACACATACACAGCCCCCATATACACATACACAGCCCCCACACACACATACACAGCCCCCATATACACATACACAGCCCACACACACACACACAGCCCACACACACACATACACAGCCCACACACACACACATACACAGCCCACACACACAAAAACACAGCCCCCATATACACATACACAGCCCCCATATACACATACACAGCCCCCATATACACATACACAGCCCACACACACACATACACAGCCCCCATATTCACATACACAGCCCCCATATACACATACACAGCCCCCATATACACATACACAGCCCCCACTCACACATACACAGCCCCCATATTCACATACACAGCCCCCACACACATACACAGCCCCCACACACACATACACTGCCCCCATATTCACATACACAGCCCCCACACACATACACAGCCCCCACACACACATACACAGCCCCCATATACACATACACAGCCCCCACACACACATACACAGCCCCATATACACATACACAGCCCCCATATACACATACACAGCCCACACACACACATACACATCCACCATATTCAGATACACAGCCCCCACACAAACATACACAGCCCCCATATACACATACACAGCCCCCTATACTCATACACAGCCCCATATACACATACACAGCCCCCATATACACATACACAGCCCACACACACACATACACAGCCCCCATATTCACATACACAGCCCCCACACAAACACACACAGCCCCCATATACACATACACAGCCCCCATATACACATACACAGCCCCCATATACACATACACAGCCCCCATATACACATACACAGACCAATATACACATACACAACCCTCATATACACATACACAGCCCCCATATACACACATACACAGCTCCCACACACACATACACAGCCCCCACACACACATACACAGCCCCCATTATCACATACACAGCCACCACACACATACACAGCCCCCACACACACATACACAGCCCCCATATTCACATACACAGCCCCCACACACATACACAGCCCCTACACACACACATACACAGCCCCATATACACATACACAGCCCCCATATACACATACACAGCCCCCACACACACATACACAGCCCCCATATACACATACACAGCCCACACACACACACACAGCCCACACACACACATACACAGCCCACACACACACACATACACAGCCCACACACACAAAAACACAGCCCCCATATACACATACACAGCCCCCATATACACATACACAGCCCCCATATACACATACACAGCCCACACACACACATACACAGCCCCCATATTCACATACACAGCCCCCATATACACATACACAGCCCCCATATACACATACACAGCCCCCACTCACACATACACAGCCCCCATATTCACATACACAGCCAACACACACATACACAGCCCCCACACACACATACACAGCCCCCATATTCACATACACAGCCCCCACACACATACACAGCCCCCACACACACATACACAGCCCCCACACACACATACACAGCCCCATATACACATACACAGCCCCCATATACACATACACAGCCCACACACACACATACACATCCACCATATTCAGATACACAGCCCCCACACAAATATACACAGCCCCATATACACATACACAGCCCCCTATACTCATACACAGCCCCATATACACATACACAGCCCCCATATACACATACACAGCCCACACACACACATACACAGCCCCCATATTCACATACACAGCCCCCACACAAACACACACAGCCCCCATATACACATACACAGCCCCCATATACACATACACAGCCCCCACTCACACATACACAGCCCCATATACTCATACACAGCCCCCATCTACACATCCCCCCAAACACACACATACACAGCCCCCACACACACATACACAGCCCCCATATACACATACACAGCCCCCACACACACATACACAGCCCACACACACACATACACAGCCCCATATACTCATACATAGCCCCCATATACACATACACAGCCCCCACATACACAGCCCCCATACACACATACACAGCCCCCACACACACATACACAGCCCCATACACATATACACTGCCCCATACACATATACACTGCCCCATACACATACACTGCCCCCATACACATACACTGCCATACCAGAACAGAACAAAACCCCATACCGCGACTGAATAAAAACGCTATACCAGAACAGAAACATACCACCATACCGTGACTGAATAACACTGCCATACCAAAACAGAACAATATCGCCATACCGTGACTAAATAACAATGCCATACCAAAACACAACAATACTGCCATACCTTGACTAACACTGCAATAACATACCGTGACTGAAGATGCAGTAGATATTTCTGACACATGCACGTTTTATATATATATATATATATATATATATATATATATATATATATATACATACACACACACACACACACACACACATCAGCGTTTCCCAACCAGGGTGCCTCCAGCTGTTGCAAATCTACAACTCCCAGCATGCCCAATTGCAGTTTTACAACAGCTAGAGGCACCCTGAGAAACATTGGTCTATATTTGTGTCTGTGTGTGTAAATATCAGTGTTTCCCAACCAGTGTGCCTACAGCTGTTGCAAAACTACAACTCCCACCATGCCCAATTGCAGTTTTGCAACTGCTTGGGGCACCCTGAGAAACAATGGTGTGTATATGTGTATATATATATATATATATATATGAATCACCGTGAAAATTCTAGCACAGGACGACTTCTAGTGCGGTGCAAAGTGTCCCCCAGTATGCCACACTGGATCCCCATAAAACTTCCTCCTCTAGGAAACAGCACCCAACACGAAGTCCAGGTATTATGCAGGCTACAAGGTTTTTATTTGCATCAGAGCATAAAGTGCGATGTTTCGGCTAGCAAGCCTTTTTCAAGCAATGCTTGTAGTCTGCATAATACCTGGACTTCGTGTTGGGTGCTGTTTCCTAGAGGAGGACGTTTTATGTGTGTGTGTGTGTATATATATATATATATATATATATATATATATATATATATATATATACACATACATACATACATACACAGAAAATCTGCAGCACTCCAGGCCCAATAATTAAGATTCTACCATATGTGACTGAACTTGCATCTCCATCTCAAACAGGCAGCGCCACAGAAGATCACAACTTTTTTCCTGCACCTTTCTCATAGTGAGGAAGAATACACAATGACATCAGTGACTACAGGTGACGTCTTCTCTATAGTGAGGAGAATACACAATGACATCAGTGACTACAGGTGACGTCTTCTCTATAGTCTTCCCTTATCTAATTCAGATGGTACATACCAGTGGGTCCAGCTAAATCTTCTCTCTGCAGAACTTGACGCCCAGATGGCATTGGTTCATTACTTTGTCAGCGGAGTCTGATCCTCTATATGAAAATGATAATTAATATAATGCTGCCAAACACGGACTTCTCTGAAAATAATACTACCACACACTTTATCCTCTGAATAGAATACAATCGCACACTGTACCCTCAAGATATATAATACTACTACACACTGTGCTCTCTGAATATAATACTACTGAACACTGCGCTCTCTGAATATAATACTACTGAACACTGCGCTCTCTGAAAATAAACCTGCCACACACTGTACTCTCTGAATATAATACCACTGAACACTGCACTCTCTGAAAATAAACCTGCCACACACTGTACTCTCTGAATATAATACTACTGAACACTGCACTCTCTGAAAATAAACCTGCCACACACTGTACTCTCTGAATATAATACTACTGCACACTGTGCTCTCTGAATATAAACCTGGCACACACTGTACTCTCTGAATATAATACTACTGCACACTGTGCTCTCTGAATATAAACCTGGCACACACTGTACTCTCTGAATATAATACTACTGCACACTCTGCTCTCTGAATATGATACTACTGCACACTGCACTCTCTGAATATTATACTACTGCACACTGTGCTCTCTGAATATAAACCTGGCACACACTGCACTCTCTGAATATTAAACTACTGCACACTCTGCTCTCTGAATATGGTACTACTGCACACTGCACTCTCTGAATATGATACTACTGCACACTGCGCTCTCTCAATATAATACTACTGCACACTGTGCTCTCTGAATATAAACCTGGCACACACTGTACTCTCTGAATATAATACTACTGCACACTGCACTCTCTGAATATGATAGTACTGCACACTGTGCTCTTTGAATATAAACCTGGCACACACTGTACTCTCTGAATATAATACTACTGCACACTCTGCTCTCTGAATATGATACTACTGCACACTGCACTCTCTGAATATGATACTACTGCACACTCTGCTCTCTGAATATAAACCTGGCACACACTGCACTCTCTGAATATTAAACTACTGCACACTCTGCTCTCTGAATATGGTACTACTGCACACTGCACTCTCTGAATATGATACTACTGCACACTGCGCTCTCTGAATATAATACTACTGCACACTGTGCTCTCTGAATATAAACCTGGCACACACTGTACTCTCTGAATATAATACTACTGCACACTGCACTCTCTGAATATGATACTACTGCACACTGCGCTCTCTGAATATAAACCTGGCACACACTGTACTCTCTGAATATAATACTACTGCACACTCTGCTCTCTGAATATGATACTACTGCACACTGCGCTCTCTGAATATGATACTACTGCACACTGCGCTCTCTGAATATGATACTACTGCACACTGTGCTCTCTGAATATAATACTACTGCACACTGCGCTCTCTGAATATGATACTGCTGCACACTGCGCTCTCTGAATATGATACTACTGCACACTGCGCTCTCTGAATATGATACTACTGCACACTGCACTCTCTGAATATGATACTACTGCACATTGTACCCTCTGAATGGTACTACTGCACAATGTACCTTTGGAATATAATAATACCACACACTATACCCTCTGAGTATAATACTGCCACAGATTGTATCCCCTATATATAACACTACCACACACTGCGCTCTCTGAATATGATACTACTGCACATTGTACCCTCTGAATATGATACTACCACACAATGTACCTTTGGAATATAATAATACCACACACTATACCCTCTGAGTATAATACTGCCACAGATTGTATCCTCTATATATAACACTACCACACACTGCACTCTCTGAATATGATACTATTACATACTGCGCCTCTGAATATAACCTTGTCATACATTAAACCTTATATGATACACCATACCTCACCCTCACATATAGTGATAATGCCTCCTGACCTGTGCAGGGGTAATACGCACAGTGATGTCACAGTACAGCGATGAAACACCCAATAATGTCACAATACAGGGATAATATATACAGTGATGTCACAGTGCAGGGATAATACACACAGTGATGTCACCGTACAGAGATAATACACACAGTGATGTCACAGTACAGCGATGAAACACCCAATAATGTAACAATACAGGGATAATATATACAGTGATGTCACAATACAGGGATAATACAAACAGTGATGTCACAGTACATGGATTATACACACAGTGATGTCACAGTACAGGGATAATACACACGATGATGTCACAGTACAGGGATAATACACACAGCAACATCACAGTACAGGGATAATACACACAGCAATATCACAGTACAGGGATAATACACACAGTGATGTCACCGTACAGAGATAATACACACAGTGATGTCACAGTACAGGGATAATACACACAGTGATGTCACAGTACAGTGATAATGCGCACAGTGATGTTACAGTACAGTGATAATGCACACAGTGATGTCACAGTACAGTGATAATGCACACAGTGATGTCACAGTAGAGGGATAATACACACAGTGATGTCACAGTACAGTATAATGCACACAGTGATGTCACAGTACAGTGATAATGCACACAGTGATGTCACAGTGCAAGGATAATACACACAGTGATGTCACCGTACAGAGATAATACACACATTGGGGGAGATTTATCAAAACCTGTGCAAAGGAAAAGTTGACCAGTTGCCCATAGCAACCAATCAAATCGCTTCTTTCATTTTGCAGAGGCCTTGTTAAAAATGAAAGAAGCGATCTGATTGGTTGCTATGGGCAACTGGGCAACTTTTCCTCTGCACAGGTTTTGATAAATCTCCTCCATTGAGGTCACAGTACAGGGATAATACACATGATGATGTCACAGTACAGGGATAATACACACAGTGATGTCATAGTACAGGGAAACTGCACACAGTGATGTCACAGTACAGGGATAATACCCACAGTGATGTCACCATACAGAGATAATACACACAGTGATGTCACAGTACAGGGATAATACACACAGTGATGTCATAGTACAGGGATAATACCCACAGTGATGTCACAGTACAGGGATAATACACACAGTGATGTCATAGTACAGGGAAACTGCACACAGTGATGTCACAGTACAGGTATAATACCCACAGTGATGTCACCATACAGAGATAATACACACAGTGATGTCATAGTAGAGGGATATACACAGTACAGGGTTAGAACTCACAATGGGGTGAGGATTGGCAGGGGTCAGGGCACAGTATTTATAGTGTTACCTATGTAACCTGCCTGTCATGCCATCACCCACTGTTCACCTGCACTCTGGTCCTTCCTCTGACCCCAGCAGGCCTCCGTATGAGTCTATGATCACATGACCAGCAGGGGAGGAGCTGAGCTGGAGGTTGAGATCGCTGTGTGTATGGCAGTGTTTCCCAAGCAGGTGCATACAGATATAGCAAAACTACAACTCCCAGCATATCCAGACAGCTTTTGGCAACAGCTGGATGCGCACTGCTTGGGAAACACTGCTATAGGAAGGCAGTGAAGGGGTCCATATGTGTACACATAGGACACAACAGAGCAGGTATATTTCCCCTCCCCTGGATCTCCACTGATGGCAGGAGCGGCTCACAGTTGGGGGCCCGGCTGTATGAGTCATCTGTGACTGTGGGGACTCATAATGATGCGCACAGTCCTGAAGCCGCCGGCCACCGCGGTGCCTGTCACAGGAGGGGGGGGGAGGGGTGTTCAGCGGTCGGGATTGCTGCCCCCATGAAAAGTGCCTTATAGGAAAAACCGTCCCTGGCTGCAGCGCAGTGGACCGGTGGGGCTAAAGGGCTAGCTGCTTTGAGCCCCCAGGAATGCCCCATACACATACACTGCCCCAGGGGTCAAGTCCTGGAAAAAAAAGGAGGGGGGGGGTTGTATGCACAGCCGAGATCGCAGGGGTCCCCAATGGCGGGACCCCTGCGATCAGACATCTTATCCCATATCCTTTGGATAGAGGATAAGATGTCTAGAGGAGGAGTACCCTTTTAAAGGAGTACTCTGGGGCAGTATTCCTGCTCCGTCCTGCCCGGGCTGCAAAAAAAAATGAAAATAAACCATCTCTCACCTTCCTGGGTTCCCGCGGAGCGCCACTACAGCTGATCGGTCCTCCGGTCCATCCTCTTCATACTTCCGGGTGTAACGAAGCGTCACATGGCGCTCAGCCTATCGCCGCCGCGATGTTCTGCCTCGGCCCATAATAGGCTGAGCGCCATGTGACGATTCGTTCACACGGAAGTATGAATAAGATGGACCGGAGGACCCATCAGCTGTAGTGGCGCTCCGCGGGAACCCAGGAAGGTGAGAGATGGTTTATTTTCATTTTTTTTGCAGCCCGGGCAGGACGGAGCAGGAAAACTCTGCACCAGAGTACTCCTTTAAGTACCAGGGCACCAAGATGTATATTTACATCCAATGGGGGAGATTTATTAAAACCTGTGCAGAGGATAAGTTGACCAGTTGCCCATAGCAACCAATCAGATCGCTTGTTTATTTTTTAAAAAGGCCTCTGAAAATGAAAGCAGCGATCTGATTGGTTGCTATGGGCAACTGCTCCACTTTTCCTCTGCACAGGTCTTTATATATCTCCCCCAATGTTCTTAAGGGGTTATCATTCTGATAATACACTGTAACAAAAACCTCCTTATGTCCCTATCATCATGATAACACACTGTAAGAAACCTCCTCATGTAATCTTCTTAGAATTGGGGTGACACACTGTAACAAGCCTCCTCCTCATGTAATCACCTTACTACTGGGGTGACACACTGTAACAAACCTCCTCCTCATGTAATCACCTTACTACTGGGGTGACACACTGTAACAAACCTCCTCCTCATGTAATCACCTTACTACTGGGGTGACACACTGTAACAAACCTCCTCCTCATGTAATCACCTTACTACTGGGGTGACACACTGTAACAAACCTCCTCCTCATGTAATCACCTTACTACTGGGGTGACACACTGTAACAAACCTCCTCCTCCTGTAATCACTTTACTACTGGGGTGACACACTGTAACAAACCTCCTCCTCCTGTAATCACTTTACTACTGGGGTGACACACTGTAACAAATCTTCCATGTAATTACCTTACTGGGGTGACATGTCTCCTCCAGCTCCGCCCCGCCTCCTCCACAGCATCACACAGGTCCTTCAACCACGATCTTCCCTCTCCACCACAGCTAAGCTCCGCCCCAACATGTGATGGTGACATCATCACAGGTCCTACATCTCCAGCATCTAGCAGTCTGGGCCAGGGAAGGAGACGGAGGGAGGGTAAGAACAGAGAGGTCGGTCCTGCAGGACTAATGTAAGGAACAGCATTCCTCCTGTGGAAAATGCAAAGGAACGCTGTTCCTGCAGGACTCGAGCCCTGCACTGCCCCCATACACATACACTGCCCCATACCATACACTCTGCCCCCATACACATACACTGCCCCATACCATACACACTGCACCATACACATACTCTGCCCCATACACATACACTGCCCCCATACCATACACACTGCCCCCATACACAGCCCCCATACACATACACTGCCCCATACCATACACACTGCCCCATACCATACACACTGCACCATACACATACACTGCCCCATACACATACACTGCCCCATACCATACACACTGCCCCATACCATACACACTGCACCATACACATACACTGCCCCCATACACATACACTGCCCCCATACACATACACTGCCCCCATACACCGCCCCATACACATACACTGCCCCCATATACATACACTGCCCCCATACTCATACACTGCCCCCATACTCATACACTGCCCCATACACATGTACTGCCCCCATATACTCACATGCACTGCCCCCCATACACAGCCCCCATACACATACACTGCCCCATACCATACACTGCCCCATACCATACACTGCCCCATACCATACACACTGCCCCATACACATACACTGCCCCATACACATACACTGCCCCATACACATACACACTGCCCCGTACCATACACTGCCCCATACACATACACTGCCCCATACCATACACTGCCACATATACATACACTGCCCCATACACATACACTGCCCCCATATACATACACTGCCCCATACACATACACTGCCCCATACCATACACACTGCCCCCATACACAGCCCCATACCATTCACTGCTACATACACATACACTGCCCCATACCATACACACTGCCCCATACCACACACTGCCCCATACCATACACTGCCCCATACACATACACTGCACCCATACACATACACTGCCCCATACCATACACTGCCCCAATACACAGACACTTCCCCCATACTCATACACTGCCCCCATACTCATACACTGCCCCATACCATACACACTGCCCCATACACATACACTGCCCCATACACATACACTGCCCCCATACACATACACTGCCCCATACACGTAAACTGACGACATACACTGTCCCATACACATACACTGCCCCCATACCTTACACACAGCCCCATACATATGCACTGCCCCATACACATATACTGCCCCTATATACACACACGTACACAACCCCATGCACACATACACTGCCCCTATAAACACACACGTACACAACCCCATACACACATACACAGTCCCATACCATATAAACTGCCCCATACACATGCACTGCCCCATACACATACACTGCCCCATACACATACACAGCCACCATATACACACATACACAGCCCCCATACACAAAAACAGCCCCATACCATATACACTGCCCCTATATACACACATAGACACAGCCCCCACACACAGTCCACCATACACACAAACACAGCCCCCCCCCACACACACATACAGCCCTGTACCATATACACTGCCCCATACACATACACTGCCCCCATACACTGCCCCATACACCTACACTGCCCCCATACACATACACTGCCCCATACCATACACACTGCCCCATACACTTACACATACACCCATACAAATATACTCGCATACACAGCCCCATATACTCACCTACACTGCCCCATACACATGCACTGCTCCCATACACATACACTGCCCCCATATACACACACATACAGAGCCCCCATATACACACATACACAGCCCCATACAAAATACACTGCCCCATACACATACACTGCCCCCATCTACACACACATACACAGCCCCCATATACACTGCCCCATACACATGTACTGCCCCCATATACTCACATGCACTGCCCCCCATACACTGCCCCTATGTACACGCACATACACAGCCCACATATATACTGCCTCATACACATACACTGCACCATACACATATACTGCCCCTATATACACACATACACAGCCCCATACCATATACATAGCCTCATACACATACACTGCCCCTATATACACACACACAGCCATACACATACACTCAGGACCAGTTTTAGATTTAATGTGGCGCTGGGCAAAATTAAAAGTGGGGCCGCAAAAGCCAAACAAGTTAGATTTTATTGTGAAACGGCTGATGTCATTACAAAGTAAAATTGGTAGTGCATAAAACAAGCCCTTGTAGGGGTCTGTAGGTGGAAAACTGAAAGCGTTATGGTTTTCAGAAGGTGGGGAGGAAAAAACAAAAGTGCAAAAACGGAAAAACGCTGAGTCCTGAAAGGGTTAAATGATCAGGAGCACAAGCCACAAAGCGTATGTCCCTGTAGACACACAATATTTGCTAGACACACAATACCGCTATATTGTTCCAAATTAAAAACCACGATAAAAAGACCAATATTCTGACATACAATAACATATACTGTAGTGGTAGATACCAACTATACACTGGCACCCTGCAGATCGAATGAGGCCGGGTTCACATATGTCAGGCGTGCACTGGAGGGAAACTAATGCTAGAACTGATCCCATTTATTTGAATGGGGCAGTTCACAATCATCCAGCGTCTTAATTTTGACACCGGATTGTTGGACACACCGGAGAGGGAGGTTTGGATTACACCCCCTGAAAAACACTACTGTGCGTGTGTGTGTGTATATATATATCATAGGAAAGAAAAATAAAATATATATATATATATATATATATATATATATATATTTCCCAACCAGAGTGTATCCAGCTGTTGCAAAACTACAACTCTCAGCATGCTGGGATTTGTAGTATTCCAACAGCTGGAGGCACCCTGGTTGCGAAACATTGATATATACACACACACATGCATAAATCAGTGTTTCCCAACCAGGATGCCCCCAGCTATTACAAAACTATCAATCCCAGCATGCCCAAATAGCCTAAACAGCTGGAGGCACCCTGTTTGGGAAACACTGTTAACAATATATATAGTAGTAGCCTTTATCAAGCATAATACAAATACAAAATGTGTATATATATATATATATATATATATATATATATATATATATATCACAGATACATTTCATTGGCTACAACTCATGTGATACAAATGTATAATTATCTAAAAACGCACCTCTATTTAAATTTAATTGGAGCAATGCTCTGTTAATCACAGTGATGTCAAGTTGACATAGCATCCGTCTATATACAATACAATCAATACACATATAAAGTGCCCTGTGCCATATGACATACAGTGCTATATAGTGTTATATAGGTACCTTCAGTATCAGCCAAATATATAACTCGATCGCACCCAGAACATGCCGATCGCTGCCATCTCCGTTCTCATTCTTGTTTGTATACAAAGCGACTGCGCATGCGTCGGAAAAGTTCCTACGTATCAGCGCATCACTTCCGCTCTCGATCGCTCACAGTAATGTGTGCTGATCAGGTGCGCGTAATGCCCTTACCCACACTAATCACCATTTGTGTTCTGCGGCTGCGCAAACGGGTCCGACGATCGTGTTATCACACTGGACATATCGCGATCCAGCCGGCCGGCTGTGCATGCGCATTGTAACCAAACACTTGTAACCTAGCAAATCATGTTTGAATAGTACAACAGTAAATGCTGACATCAAATTATCATGCAACTGATATTTTATTTCTAGATGACATGAATGAGGGCATATATTAGAAAAAATAATAATATATAAGAGGATGGCTGCAATGGCTGCGATCTTGGCTGTAGTGAAGGTCCCCACGCATTTGCTGTGGGGAAGAATAAAATAATCCAGTATTTCAAGATCCATGACCTGACTGGTGCTGTGATTTCGGGACTTTGTTTATATATATATATATATATATATATATATATATATATATATATATATTCTTTTATTTTATTGAAGAGCTGAGGTATGTGCTCTCAAGTCACCCAAGTGCAAGTATTCACACAAAATACCGTGCACAAGGATGCGGTCTATCGCAAGCCCTTTTTTTACACTTGATCTTAGCCAAAAGGCCCAGAGGTGATAACCGGTAAAGGGGTGGAACCAACCATGCCCCCTTCATGAGCACTCACACTACTTATAGGGAAGAAAGGAAGGCTGGCAGGCGGCCTCCCATGCATAGGAAAGGAGGGAGGCATGCAGTCTCCCATACACTCTCTGGGTGGGTGGCAGTCAGCCACCCGTACATACAGCACAGGCTAAATCCACATCATTGCTTAAAAGAAGGACAGGAGTCCATTCCACTCTGATGGAGCAATAAGCAATGCAATCCATACCCTGGCTTTTACAGGAACCCCTGTAATTGTGTAATTCACATTTCTTGCCACAAGATGGCAGTGGTGTTTTAAAATCTTGAACGCTGTGCACAGCTAACTCCGTACTATTGAAATTGCTCAGTGTCTGTCAGACAGACTGGTATTTAGACTCTTCTATCTAGTTAGTTCCGGTGCCCTGCTGCAGCTCGGGCATGGGAGTTACTAACTAAGCGGGGACACTGGCACAGCGTTATTATTAAAACATAATCCTCCCTTACTTTAAAGGAAGGGAGGATTACGTTTTATATCATGAAAAACTATTTCGGAAACTATGTCGGAGTTAGCTGTGCACAGCGTTCAATATTTTAAAACACCACTGCCATCTTGTGGCAAGAAATGTGAATTACACAAGTCAAGAAATATTTTAAAGAAGCATTAATAAAAGTAAATTTTTAGGGGATCTTTAGTCAGGGTTAATCCTGAGGGGATTTATTTCCCCAAGTAGGTTGTTCATTAATAAGTTGGCCCAGAGATCCCTAAGGGATTTAGTTAGTGTAGGTTTTCGTGACATATTCTACTTTAACATAGCGGTAAATTTTTGTGGTTACTTGCATCACAAAATGTCATGAAAATTTTGAAAATGTTGCATTTTTCTAACTTTGAAACTCTCTGCTTGTAAGGAAAATGGATATTCCAAATACATTTTATATTGATTCACAAACACAATGGGGGAGATTTATCAAAGGATTTAGACTGATTTTTCCTGTCTAAATTTGTCGCACAGAAAGTCGCAGTCTAAATATGTGCGACTTTTCTGCGACTTTTGCTCTAGAGGATTTTTAGAACATGATGCATGCAAGTCTATTTTAGACAGAAATGCATTGGAAAATGCATTGGTGCTGAATTTATCAAGTGCGACTTTTGTGCGACAAGTCGCATCTGCCCAAAATACGCTGAAATGTCAGACCATGCTGGAGCAGGTCTAAATGCAGTTTAAGCTGTAGACCCTGAAGTCTGAGCACAGAATTTATCAAGGGCTGTGAGACCTTTGATAAATTAGGAGCACAATAGACAGGAGACTACCACATACGCTGGTCTATAAGCATACCCAGAATAGACTAGATTAGTAAATGTCCCCCAATATGTCTAATTTATGTTGGCATCATAAAATTGACCAATTTTTTACTTTTTGAAGACATTAGAGGGCTTCAAAGTATAGCAGCAATTTTCTAAATTTTCATGAAAATTTTAAAATCTGAATTTTTCAAAGACCAGTTAAGTTTGAACTGGATTTGAGGGGCCATTCTGTGAGAAATACCCCATAAATGACCCCATTGTAGAAACTACACCCCTCACAGTTTTCAAAATGACATCCAAAAAGTGTGTTAACCCTTTAGGTCTTTCACAAGAATTACAGCAAAGTGGAGGAGAAAAATCAAAATCTGCATTTTTTACACTAACATATTCTTGTAGCCCCATTTTTTTCATTTTTAAAAGTGGTAAAAGGAGAAAAAGCCCCCCAAAATTTGTAGCTCAATTTCTCTCGAGTACGTAAATACATCATATGTTGACATAAAGTGCTTTGTGGGCTCACAACATGGCTCAAGAGGGAAAGAGCAACTGTAGGATTTTTTTAAACAAATTTTGCTGTCATGGTTTTTGGGGCCATGTTGCATTTAGGAAGCCCCCATGGTGCCAGAACAGCAAAAAAAAAACATATGGCATACTATTTTGGAAACTACACCCCTCAAGGAATGTAACAAGGGGTATAGTGAGCCTCAACACCCCCACAGGTGTTTGGCGACTTTGCGTTGAAATTGGGTGTAAAAATGGAAAATTAGATTTTCTCTATCGGCTCCATTGGGGGACACAGACCATGGGTGTATGCTGCTGTCTCTAGGAGGTATGACACTATGGCAACAAAAAAAGTCGGCTCCTCCCAGCAGGATATACCCGCCTCTAGGCCCTGAGCTAATCAGTTTTAGCTTAGTGTCTGAAGGAGGTGGACATGGTCTGGAATTCTCCAGACCAGGTCTTCTGTTTCTTATTTTTCCTAGTTAGGGTATGTGTTAGTTTTTTATTCCGTTTTCTTTCATGTTTTCAGGTGGGGACTCAGGAACTGCGGCTCACTGTTTCCTCATTGTGATTGAGGGGGCACAGACATTGCGTATATGCGCTGTTCACCCCTCTCGCCATTGGTCAGCGTCTGGGGTTGTACCTCATGGGTCCGGGTCCCCCTATTCCCTGCTCGCTTTGCTCGCACATGGTAGCTCAGCGTGATGCAGGTAACAGAAAGCTGACTGAAGACCTCACAGAAGACTCCATTAGGTAAGTACTTCTGATTGAGGTGAGTATATATTCTTCTCCCTTTAGGTGCTGACTTGCAACCTCTGGAGACCCTCATTTTTTGGCCCACCTTTCAGGGTCCAAGGGGCTGGCCTGTGTTAGGGGCTCTATCTTTTATTCTAAAAAAGGGGCGAGCAATGGCATATTGGGAATGAATGGTTTACTTTATTATTATGCACATGTGTGTGTGTGTTATACTATGCGGCTGACAGCCGCGGCGCTTACTATGTGGCTGACAGCCGCGGCGCTTTTACTGTTCGGGCGCATGAAGCGCCGACTTACTTTCGCTTTCGGCAGCAGACGACTGTCGGCGAATATGTTTATCGCCCGCTCACTTCCCCGTGGGCGCATATGCGGCTGACATGTGCGCCTGGGGCAAGGAGTGTGCGCCATTACTATTGTTCTTCTCGGCGGCCGGGGCGCTACAGCTCCACCCACAGGGCCGCCGGAGCTCACTGGAGGTGCGGATTGTCCTCCAATCAGCGCCGTGCGTGCGATTTTCGGTGGCAGAGGCCAATCAGACAGGGCCCCTGCTCCAGGCACGCCCCTCTCTGGCTATTGGCTGGCCTGTTTCTCCCTCTCTATCTACACAGAGCGGAGTTCTCCTCACAGCAGCCACCACAGGGGACACAGACTCGGGTGAGATAGTTCTTTTTTCATTATGTTCGTACCCAGAATTGTTCCTCCCTCTAAACAGACAACTGGAGCGTTAGTTTCCTATTTGGTCTGTAAGAACTGTAATTCCAAAATGCCTGGTTCTGCTGAACCCACTTGCTCTGCATGCTCCTCTGCTGCCCCAGACCCCCTGGTACCCTCGGATGCTCTTTCAGTTCTGGTGGATTCGGCCGCCCCTCCAGCCTGGGTTTCTTCCCTATCCCAGTATATGGGCTGACTTGACTCAAGTCTCCCGTTCGGTGGCTGAGGCTTCTCGTGACGTGGTGTCTGCCTTGAAGAGGTCTGCCCTGTGCCAACCCTCTAAAGGGCCCCGCTCCTCTTCTCCACATACTTCACCCTCTCACAGGCGTACTAGGGGTGTATCTTCTGACTCTTCCATTGAGTCTTCAGGTAGACGTGGGTGCTCCCCTTGTGGGTCCCGCCCCCCCGTGTCATCTGGTCACAAACGTCGCTCCTCCAGAGGACGTTCCCGGAATCGCCACTCTGCCTCGCAAGAGTCGCGTACCCGGTCATGGTCGCCCCCCACTTGTTCACATTCTCCTGGTGGATGAGGCTTTCTAATTGGCATCTGACTCGGAGGACCGCTCGGATACAGTTGAAATGGTGAACTCATTGGTTGCGGCCATAAGAGACACCTTTCACTTAGAGGACCCAGGATCTTCGGATGTGACTCCTG